>NW_019154139.1:16218733-16314877 GCF_002288905.1 Enhydra lutris kenyoni
AAAAAAAAAAAAAAAAAAAAAAGAGATGTAGCTTTGAGTGATGTGACTTGGTGCAGACAGGAACAGAAATGGTGGAACTGATAATAGAAGGAGTAATAGTCAGCAATCCCATCAGCATCATCAAGTAAGAATGGGTTATTGAACTCCCATTTCAGGCCCAGCACTATTTTAAGCTTTTGATATTTATTAACCTTTGTTTTCTTTGGCTGATGTAGCGCATCACACCAACTTAATATCTTAAAATAACACAAATATTCTGTAGGTCAGAAGTCCAACAAAAGTCTCACTAAAATTAAGATATAGGCAGGCCTGCATTCCTTTCTAGAAGCTCTAGAGAAGAATCCATTCCTTTGCCGCCTTTAGCTTCCAGGGGCCATGCACACATTCCTTGACTTCTGGCCCCTTTCTACATGTTCAAGGCCAGCCTGATGCCTCTCTCTGACCGTGTTTCTGTAGTCACATCTCCCTGACTTTACTTCTTTGTCTCCCTCCTCCATGTTTAAACACCCTTATGATTACATTGGGTCCACTGAAAAAATTCCGTATCTTAAGGTCAGTTGATCAATTGATTAGTAAACTTAATTCTATCTGAAAGCTGAATCCCCTTTTGTTGTGTAGGATTACATCTTCATAGGTGTAGGGATAAGCATGTGGTCCTCCTTGGTGGCCATTATTCCACCTACCATGCCTTGAAAGTGGGCACAAGATTATCCCCATTTTACCAATGAAGAGATTAAGGTGCATAGGGATAAAGTAACTTGCCATGGTCCAATAGCTAATTAGTGGCAAAATGGGATTGAGATACAAATGGTCTCAATTCATGTGTGAATCACACTTTTAACAACAGCATGATACTGCTTCTTGATAGTGTTAAGTGAAGCTTTTCATAGTGCTTGCTATGTGTCGGGCCCGTGCTAAGTGTTTGTCTTCATCTAAAACTGAGAAACCAGAATGAACACCCAAATGATGTGGGTCTGGTACATGTGTTATTTCGTTATATTTAATCTGAGTATGGAGTAGGTATGAAGTGGGTGCTATTATTATAAAATAAGGATATGGACTAGGTGCTTTTATTATGGAGTAGACAGTAGGTACTATTATGATGTATAATAAAAATTGGGGGAGGTGTATGGGTCTATAAGTTGACAAATGCATAGAATCATGGAACCACCACTACGCTTAGATAAAGAAAAGCTCCAGCATCTCCCCGAATTCTCTCCTGCTGCCCCTTTGCATTCAAACCCTCACCACCCCATGCCCCATCTTCTGCTTCCAGCAACCCCTGATCTGCCATCCATCCCTTTAATTTTACCCTTTACACAAAGTCATATAAATGGAACTAACTGCTCCTTGAGTCTAGCTTCCTTCATTTAGCATAATGCATTGAAGTTCATTTATGTTGTGTGTATCAATAGTTCCTTTCAATTGCTTATTGTAATTCAGTGTACAAATTTGTTTATCCATTCTCCAGTTGAAAGACACTTGGGTCCTTTCCAGTTTCTGGCAAGCATAAATAAAATTACTATAAACATTCACATACAAGTTTTTTTGTGTGTATATATCTATATATATCTATATATAGATATATATAGATATATATAATTTTTCTTGGGTAAATGCCTAAGAGTGAAATTGTGTCATGGTAAGTGTGTGCCAAACCATTTTCCGAAGTGGTTGTACCATTGTAGGTTCCTACCCACAGTAGGAACAAGTAGGTCGTCTAGTAGGTAATATGTGAGAGCTGCTCTGCCTCCTTGTCAGTACTTGCTATTGGCAGTTAAACAAAAAATTTAACCATTTTAATAGGTATGTATTGGCATCTCATTGTAGTTTTAATTTACCTTCCTCTAATGACTAATGATGGTGAGCATCTTTTTCATGAGCTTCTTTGTTATCTGGATATGTGTATCTTCTTTGATAAAGTATCTGCTTAAATCTTTTGCCCATATTATTTTTTTTTATTGAGCTGTTTGTTTTATTGGGGACTTTTGAGAGTTCTATGTTCTGGATCCAAATCCATTGTTAGATGTCTGATTTGCAATTCTTTTTCCCTCCTGATCTTTGGGTTTTCTTTTCGTTCTTTAAACAATGCCTTTCAGAGGCATTTCTTATTTCTTATTTTGATCAAGTCCATCTTATCCATTTTTCCTTTTGTAAATTATGCCTTTGGTATCATCTCTATGAACTCTGCCTAACTCAAGATCACAAAGATTTCCTTCTAAGAGTATTTAAGTCCATAATCCATCTTGAGTCAATTTCTAAAAGTAAATTATGAGTTCTAGATTGAGGTCCATTTCTTCTTTTTGCATGGGAACATCTAATTTGGCCAGTATCATTTATTAAAAGGACTATTCTTTCTTTATTTAATTGTTTTTGCAATTTTGCCAAAAACCAACTGATCATATTTGTCTTGGTCTGTTTCTGGATGTTTCATTTTATTCCTTGATTTATGTGTTTAATTTTTCACCAATACCATGTCCTAATTACTAATTTTGTAGTAAGTCTTGATATCAGATAGTGTGGGATCGCCTATTTTCCTCTTCTTTTTCAAAACTACTTTGGTTCTTCTAGTTCCTTTGCCTTTCTGTAGAATGCTTTTTAGAAACAGCTTATTGATACCTTAAAAAAGCCTGCTAGGATTTAAGTCAGTATTGTGTTGAATCAACCTGGGAAGAATGGACATGCTAATAATATGGACTGTTCTAACTCACAAAAATAGCTTTTCTGGCACACTCCTGAATTTAAATACCCCAGACACCCACCTTTGCCAAAGCACACCTCTTTTGTTGCCTCATTTCTCCTTGGCCCTCATTCAGGCTCCTGTGTCATTCTGAAGGCTCTCACTTGGGCAAGATGACCAGGTGTGTAGGAACTTCCAGCCTCAGTCACATGTTCTATGGGACCAGGCCATTTTCCTTGAGCTTTTAGGCCAGACACCTAGTTATCAATAACAAAACCATGGTATTTTGGATAAAAATAGTATTTCTGTTTTCTCTTAAAAAGAGATATGAAGACCTGACCCTCTTTTGCCTACACTGCTCTCCAGCAATGACCAGATGGAGCTGAAGCTGATGGGTGGGGACCCTCCAGTGAACTCTGCTTCCTCATCTTTTATAGTGTTCCTGCTGCTTGCCAAGCCTTTATGTGCATTTGGCCAATAAGCCAAATAAGTAGGTTATACAGTTCATGAGAATGTAAAGTGTTGGAGAGAAAAATAAAAGCAGAGGAGGGAATGAAGGACAAAGCAGTTGCAAGTGTATCAGGTTGTCAGTCAAAACCTCAGGAATGGGATGAGGGTTGAAGGGAAGAACATTCCAGGCAGAAGGAGTAGAGAGTGCCAAGATCCTGAGTCTGGAGCATGCCTGGTCTGAGGAATAGCAAGGCAACAGTGCAGCTCCAACAAAGTGAACAGGGAGAGAGTAGGAGAAGAAAAAAATCAAAGTCAATGGGGGTCCAGCTCACAAAGCCTTGTAGGCTGTTGTAAGCACTCCAGGCTCTTCTCTGACTAGTGTGAACCAGGGAGTGACCAGGGCTGCCTTGAGTTTTAAAGCTGTGAATGCATTGCTTTGCTGACATCTTAGAAACAGAGGGTTGATGTTCAGGGGTAGAGCAAGAAGACCAATTAAAAGGCGATTTCAGTAGAATCCAAAAGACAGGGGCTGGTGTCAGACCAGGGTGGTCATGGTGGACATGAGAAGTGATGAGAAGTGGTCAGGTTCTGGAATATTTTGAAACTTTGCAGGTTCTTGATGACTCTTTCCTGTCAACATGCCAGCATGTTCTTAAACTTTGAATTTCCTGGAAAAGGAGCTGGAAGTCAGGATCTTTCTTTCTAGGAGACTTCTGAGCTCTTTATATAATTTGATCAACCCCTTTTCCAGAGCTCTGGAGCCAAGAGAAGCAGAAGTACTGCAAAGCTTCAGAAAACTATAGAAAACAATAGCCACAAACACTTCTGTTTTGCCTTTCTCCAGGGCCAAGAAGACAGTCTTTGGGTCTTACACATGCAAAGGGAGGCCCCTTAAGTAATTTATGTCCTCAAATCTCCTACTAAACCCTTCCAAAGCGACTTGCTCTCTTCACCCAGATAGAGAAGAGGATGATGTCACTTATAAAATTTCATCTCCGAGGCACCCTAAGGAAAATACATCTTTTCCAAAGGGAAGATTGCAAGGAAAGGTTTGCCTGTTATAAAATAGAAGAATGGGCTGAAATTGGTGTGGCTGGTAACTCAATTAAGCTTGATGAGGTGAGGAGCTGTAGGGAAATTCTTGTCTGTGGGGTCCAAGAAGTCTACGTCCAGAAGTGGGAGCAGCAGCAGTTGAAGATTCCTCTAGAATGAAGGTAGACACGTCATAGTCCTGTGCAGTGTTCACTTTATGACCTTGGCAGTTCAGTTTTGAGAATAAGAAATCCCTTCCAACTCTAAAATTCTCTGGACTCTGAGGTCCTACATTGGATTCTTGCATGATAAGTAAAATATTAAATATGTAATGGATTATTATATAATAGGATTATTATGAATTGCCTATTTTTCTCATTCTTCATTTTTTTTAGGATCACTATCTGTCTCTCATCTTATCTGCATCATATCTTTCCCCACCCTCATTACTGTTCTCTCCTGCCCTTCAAAACCAATTCACCTCTTTGTTTTCAGCAGATAATTATAGTTCTCATTTCTTTGAGAAAATAAAGGACATTAGTGATAAAATTCGCTCTCTTGACTCCTCAAAACTCCACCTGTTTCTTGGTCCAGCCTTCCTTCCTTCCCTCTTGTCTCAGAAGAAGTATGTTTGAAGGTGGAAGAGGACAAAGCCCAGGTGCTGCCACCTTCTCTAGAACAATCATCTATCTCCTCTTTGCTGCCCTCACCTACCTAGAAACATGCCCATGTTTCCGTGCTCCTGCCTCTGCCTTTCTGTATGGTCACTGCTCCCCCCCGCCCCATGTCTCCTCCTCACTGAGCCTCTGGAAGATTTTGGCTCCATCCTTGTTTTGATTTCCCCCAGTGTCCTGTCCCTCTTACTCAAAGCTTTGACCTCTGTCACTTTATTAAAACCCCTCAACAGTCCCCAGTGATCTCCTTAGTGCTAAATTCTATGATTGTGACTCTGTCTTTATTCTTGCACCTCGCTATTCAAAGTGTGGACAGGATTGAGGACATCACCTGGAAGCTTGTCACACAGGTGGACTCTGAGGTCCTACCTAGGCCCACTAAGCCAAATTCTGCATTTTACCAAGCTCTCCAAGTGACTCAGTAGCACATTAATGTTCAGTCTTTTTGAGGCATTTGACACAAGACTTAAAACACCTTCATCTCCATTATCTCGGTTTGTCTTTTGGCTTTTCCTTCTCTTGTTCATCTTTCTTTAATAATACTATAACTATGAATCCTCCCTAGGGTTCTGCCTTCTCTGCTCCTCTAACAATTTCTGTATTCTCTGGGACCCTCAACGACCACAAAATGCTGATGATTCACACATTTCTCTCTCTCTCTCTTCAGAGATTCAGGCTTCTGCATCCAACTGCTTTCCAATTTTGTCTGTTTGGCAATGCTTCAAATGCAACATGTCCCCAGCAAAACCCATTACCTTTCCCACTCCCCACCCTTGCTCTTCCTCCTGGGTTTCCTGTCTTGATTCATGACACCACTGACCCGCTATCCTTTCACCAACACTGGACACTTTAGGGTCTTCCCCTCCCATTCTCTTCCCTCCATGTCCAATTAGTCAGCAAACTTTGTCTCTTCAACCCAGACGTATCTGTCTAGTACCAACCCTCTTCTCAATTCTTCCTATAATTGCTTCCTACAATTCTTCCTATAATTCCTATAATTGCTTCCTATTATCTGCTTGTGCTCTCTGTCTCTCTGCCAAAGTCTGAGGCCCTTATCATCAATAATTTGGACTATTAACTTGGCTTCTCAGTCTTCTGTTACCTTCCCCTCTAGTCTCTACCTTCTAGTCTATCCTCCATTCTGACATCAGTACGTGTTTTAAAAAATGCATGACAAATGATGATTTTCACTGCTTCCTAATGAACTGCATAAAACATAGGATCAGATCCAAGCTCATTATTTTGGGAGGCAAGGCACTCCATGATTTGAGCCCTATGTCCCTAGCAAAGTTTCCATTTGTCCTCTTCATCCCAGACATATGATATTTCTCACAGGTCTCTTATTTACCTTGCATTTTTTTTTCTTTGCTCATGCTTTTGCTCTTCAAACCATCCTTCTTTCCAGGATATCTTTCCCTATATTCTGACTCTTCTCATCCTTCAAGGCCTAATTCTAATATCTTGGCCCCTGTGAAAACTTCCTTAAATTCTGAACAAAAATAAATGATCAGGGACACCTGGGGAGCTCAGTCAATTAAGCATTTGCCTTTGGCTCAGACCATGATCCCAGGGTCCTGGGATTGAGCCCCTGGTCGGGTTCCCTGCTCAATGGGGAGCCTGTTTCTCCCTCACCCTCTGCCTGCTGCTCCTCTGCTTGTGCTCTCTGTCTCTCTGCCAAATAAATAAATAAAGTCTTAAGAAAAAATAGAAAAAAAACTGATCAGGCTTCTGTGCTCCAATGAACACCGTGCTCATATTGCATATATTGGATCTGGAGATGGTGGTATAGTTGGTTCTAAACTTCTGCCCTTACAAGTGCTCTGTAGGCCTTGTTACGGCAATGGCTATGACTGATTCATTTCTCTGCCCAGTGCCTAGTACATAACGCATACTCCACAAACATTGAATTGCATGAATTAGTCACCATTTGCTCCTATTTCTGTTGTGTGTACTCTGTTTAAAGATAAAGATGCAAATGTTTCTGTTTGCTCACTTATTTATTTTGCATATTGGATTCCGAAGGGGGAGGTTTCCACATTATTCTGAGTGGATAGAAAATGAAGAACATTTTCTATCTTAGGTATCATTGTGTGATCTTTCAGTACTAGTGAGTATTTGGGTCTCCACATGCCTCTGCACCAGGGCATTTTATCCTTACTCTTGTCAAAGCTCTTCCCCTCCCCAACTACCCCCCCAAACATTGCACAGAAGTTTGCTTCTGGTAGTCTTGACACCAACTATAAGCCCCTGCTATATGACAAAGGGGAGCTTTGTGGTGAAGAGCTTGAACTCTGGTGTCAAATATACCTTTGTCAAGTTCCTGTAATGCCAATTCTTACTTGTTTAACATTGACCAAATTACTTAAATTTCTTCAGTTTCTTCACCTGTAAAATGGAAATTATAATAGTACCATCCTCACAGGCTTATTTTGAAATAGTTTGAGTTTGACTGTGTAACTATGGCCAGTACATGCTGAGTACAGGAAATGGCTAATGACAATGAAGAATCTGATGAAAATCAAACTGTGAGCTTCATGGGCAGAAGACCAGCAGGTACCAGTGAAGTCTGATTCTGCAAGACTCATTTGTGAGGCCAGGGAGGACCACACATGTTCCAGGGTTACCACACCAACCTGCCTGACTTCTCAAGAATGAGGAAGTTGAGCAGAGACAAAACAACCCACTCGCTCAGATATGTTTTTCCTTCTAGAACAAACAACAATAACATCTGTACCCCAATGTTTATAGCAGCAATGGCCACGGTCGCCAAACTATGGAAAGAACCAAGATGCCCTTCAACGGACGAATGGATAAAGAAGATGTGGTCCATATACACTATGGAGTATTATGCCTCCATCAGAAAGGATGAATACCCAACTTTTGTAGCAACATGGACAGGACTGGAAGAGATTATGCTGAGTGAAATAAGTCAAGCAGAGAGAGTCAATTATCATATGGTTTCACTTATTTGTGGAGCATAACAAATAGCATGGAGGACAAGGGGAGTTAGAGAGGAGAAGGGAGTTGAGGGAAATTGGAAGGGGAGGTGAACCACGATAGACTATGGACTCTGAAAAACATCTGAGGGTTTTGAAGGGGCGGGGGCTGGGAGGTTGGGGGAACTAGGTGGTGGGTATTGGAGAGGGCACGGATTGCCTGGAGCACTGGGTGTGGTGCAAAACAATGAATACTGTTAAACGCTGAAAATAAATTAAAAAATTAAAAAAAAATTAAATTAAAAAAAAAAGAAATAACAACAACAACAACAAAAAAAAACAGTAACAATAAGCCCTTCCCTTCCTCAGCCTCACATGTCATAAATAGCTTTCAAAGACAGTTAACAATATCATTTTCTCAGATACTTTTCCTTTGGGAAGAAAATTCTAACACAAATTCTTCTCTGTTGGAGTCAGATACAGGGTTATGGCAAACAATGGTGTCTCCTTTCCTTGCTTGAAATATGTGTGTGGCTTTCTACAGCCCTGGTGATAAGACACAAACTTCCTCCACGTTCCATAAGGCCCTTTGGGATGTGACTCCTTCCTCACCTCCGTGGGCCTCAGTTTCCTCAATGTAGAGTAGCAATCAAAAGTTTGTCCTTTGAATTCAGGTCTTGTGTCTACACAACTCCTATCTGTCTGACAAGTTCTTATTGGCAGGATAGCCCATGTGTTTCTGAAGTGCCCTCAGCCCCTCCTCCTCACTATGGAGTTCATACCAATGAAGCAGTAGGCATTAATTCATCAGCTTTATTACTAACAAAGCTTGATGGGACCTGCCAGCAAAATCAGGCTTCTGAAGTCTAGACGTCTGGATTCATCTGTGGGTGACTCTTACCCAGGTGTTCAAAGCAGGTAAAGAACCACAGGCTCTTCCTGTAGTAGCAGTTATCTTACCAGATGGAGAAGCGGAGAATGTGTGTGTGTGTGTGTCTGTCTGTCTTCTGGGGAGAGGGTAGTGGGGGTGGGAGTATGTTACTTTAAAATAAAGTCAATAACCTGGAAGGGAATGAAGGACATGTATTCTGACATTTTTAGGCTCCTTAATTGGGTACATTGCCTTAAGGGAAGGAAATGAAAGGTGGAAGGACAGGTAGAAACTCCTTCCCAATCCTTCCAAGAGGCCTGAGGTTACTTCCAGTATGCACAGGCAGAAAGCCCAGGAGAAAGTGGGTTCCCACTCAATCTTTCTGTTCTGGTTTCTTCATCTATCAATTGGGAGTAATAATAGTAACTGTCTTTTGGTATTATTGAGAGGGTTATAAGAGACAATTTTCTTCTCTATGTATATCTTTTCCCAGGGATCTACAGACTGTCTTTCACAGCTGTCTGTGATTTAGAGCCTCTATTCATGAGAACCACTTGGGTCTCTAAGTCCTTCAGTTTTTTTTTTTTTTAAAGATTTTATTTGACATAGATCACAAGTAGGCAGAGAAGCAGAGGGAGAGAGAGGAGGAAGCAGGCTCCCCGCTGAGCAGAGAGCCGGATGCGGGGCTCGATCCCAGGACCCTGAGACCATGACCTGAGCCGAAGGCAGAGGCTTCGCCCACTGAGCCACCCAGGCGCCCCAGTCCTTCAGTTCTTTCCTCCACTTCTAGCAGGGTAGAGGGGCAGAGGGGATGGCTCATATTTCTTTTGGCAGGAATTAATACTTTTTTTGTTATTGCCACTGCTGGATGTCATTGTTTTAGACACACTCCTTGACTGTAGCACCTTAACTGAGGTTAAACTGACAACTGACACCAAATGGAAAGAGTTCTCTATCTTCTCAAGAATGAGAATCCTGGCTAATCCCAGGGATTCAGCTCTAAGAGTAGATTCCAAGAGAGTAGCCTGCTCCTTCTTCACATAGTACTCCTAAGGAAGTATTTCCTAAGGAAAACTTTAAGAAATTCTTTCTGGGCTGAGGTTAGAGAAGGTTTGTGTACTATTTAACACCATTCTTCCAACTCAGAGTGGAATCACCATCTCATCTTGTCCATGGCTGGAATGAATGTCTTGACTGCCATGGGATATCTCACAGGGACTAGGAACAGTTTTTGTGCCCCTTCATGGCTAAGAATCTCCATCCTAGAGTCCTGAGATCTAACTTCAGTCCCCAACTTTTCCCGTCCTCTCTCCTGGAAATAATAGCAGACCTCAGCCCATGTACCTATGGCTGGGCTTTGCCCTGAGACTATAGATAGAATTCTCAGTTCCTAAGGGGGGCATGCAGAGCCCCAGACCTGGCATCTAAACCCAGGAATCAATTAAGAGGCAGACCCACGGACATTCAGGAAGAGCCTATTGTGATCTGGGTTGCTTCTTTCTTTTTGAATTTTTAAGGAAAACTGCTCTCAGCTGGGCTGCTGGGGATCTGTCAGATACTCACTCTAGGACTTCAGACAACCCATGTACACTTTCTGAACCTAAATCAAATGAATCAATCAGTTTTGAATCAGGGTGAGCCTATCAGATTAAATTATCAGTTAAAAATTCCTGCTGATAGTCCTCTGAAGTCCATAGAAGTGAATCTAAACAGAGTGATGTTGGCCAACCTCCATCAGGAAGGGTAAGCCTGCAGATTCTTGAGCCAGATTTCCTTGGTTCCAAATACAGTTCTGCCATCACTAGACTTGGATCTTGGGCAATGTGTAATTGCTCTGTGCCAGTTTTTTTTTTTTTTTTCCTCAGATAATTTGAAGGTGGTAATAGTACCTACCTCCTAGGGTTGTTGAAATAAAGAACTTAGAACAGTACCTAGAATGTAATAAACTCTCAGAAAGTGTTAGCAAGTTATATTATTTGTTCAATCACAAGAAATATAGGGCAAGAATAATTGGAAAGAAGAAATATTATGAAATCTTCTTCAACTGTTACATGCCGAGTGTATTTTTTGGGAGGAGGGTGGGTGTAAATTTCTCTTATGCTATTGTAACTATAGCAACAATAATGATGATGGTTAACATCCATTGAGTCCATGCCATGTACTTACATTGTGCTAAGTACCATATGTGAATTTATTATTTAAATAATAACAATCCCATAGGTAGTATTATTGTTAGAGCAGTGCAATTTGTGTTAGATCACATTGTTCTTAAGTGGCAGAGCTGGGACACTAACTTAGGTCTGTCTGATGCTAAACCTTGTGATCTTATTGCAGTTGAATGGTTTGTATTCTCAAAGTCCTAACTAAGAGAAAATGCATGTATTCTTTTTCTTTTTTAAAGATTTTATTTATTTATTTGATAGAGATCACAAGTAGGCAGAGAGGCAGGCAGAGGAGGGGCAGGGTGGGGGGGAAGCTGAGTCCCCACTGAGCAGACAGCCCAATGCAGGGCTCAATTCCAGAACCCTGGGATCATGACCCGAGCTGAAGGCAGAGGTTTAACCCACTGAGCCACCCAGGTGCCCCAAAAGCACATATTCTTGGCCCAAGTTGGTGTCAAGAAGAAGCCAATCTTGGATGCAAAAAGCCAGAATTTAGTGAATAGGCACACAGAAACCAAAGAGTCGTCTCAACTTCAGTGTGTTCAGACTTGTCACCATCTAGAGCTATGGTGCTATCTTATGGCAACTGGCCTCATTCCAGTTCACAATTCTTGCCAAGGTCTTGTTTCTGGAAGCCTCTTTTGGGGCTTGTCTGAAACTTCCATTGCATCACCTAGCAGCTACATTCCTCCAACCATGGCCTGCAGGTTTCTCTGCAGAGAAAGTGGTCTTTCCATGTTCTTTTAAGTGAATTAGACATAAGCTAAGGATGTTCCAGGATACTATCAATTTTGGCTCTCAAATCCAGATCTGAAAGCATAGCAAGGTTCCAAGAGTTTGGAATGTAACTGATAAGCTTCTGTCTCCTGGTTTATAGACATTGTCAACTTTTGAATTGCCTTTAGGAAGAGCTAGGTAGAGGCCCTTCCCAAGTTCATTGCTGAGTGAGGAATAAGAGAGCACTGGAGGAAGCACCTCAGGCCAGGCTCTTCCAAGAAAATTCTCCTGTATTATCTGCAGGCACTAAGCTTTTCTCTCTGGGTTATCTCTACCAACACAGGAAGTGGGACCTGCTGGGATCTTTGACAGGGCATGCAGGAATTGAAGGGTCTGTGTTGTCAAGAGCAATTTTAGCAGAGGCTGTGCTGGCTCAGCTAGAAGGGCTGAGCCCTGTGCTAGCTAATGAAACTGAGGTCATGGATTTCAGTTTCCTGAGTCTTATTGTGGGTTTTATAGTGTTCCCTTCAAATTCGTGTCCACCCAGAACCTCAGAATGTGACCTTATTTGGAAGTAATGTATTTACAAATGTAACTTGTTAAAGATCTCAAGATGAAATCCTCCTGGATTTTGGCTGGTTGGTGTCCTTATGAGAAAAGGAGCAGACACAGAGAGACACACACAGAAAGCCATGTAGAAATGGAGGGAGACAAACTGTAAGAAACTCTTAACTCTCGGAAACAAACTGAGGGTTGCTGGAAGGGAGGTGGGCAGGGGGGTAGGGTAACTGGCTGATGGGCATTAAGGAGGGCACCTGATGGAATGAGCACTAAGTATTATATGCAACAGATGAATCACTAAATTTTACCTCTGAAATTAATAATACACTATACATTCAATAAATTGAATTTAAAGAATACAATTTTTAAAAAGATGGAGGTAGAGATTGGAGTGATATGTCAACAAGCCAAAGAACACCAAGGATTGCCAGCAACTACCAGAAGCTGAGAGATAGCGGTCGGGTTATTCTTCCTCTAGAAGGAAATAACCCTGCAGAAATCTTGACATCTCGACCCAGACATCTGCCCTCCTGAACTGTGAGAGAATAAACTTCTGTTGTTTTTGGTCTGTGGTGATTGGTTATGGCAGGCCTAGGAAATACAGGGCTTGTGTTGGGGAACAATGGAAATTCAAGATTCCCACCCCCCACTGGAATGTTTCAGAAACATGTTTCCCAAGACACAGGGGAAAGTGTTGGTGAATCAGAGCATGCCCTTCCCCATTGCTGGGCAGATGGAAGCAGGGCACAGACATGTCAAAGATGACCTTCCTGGACCAGTTTCATATAAGAAAAAGTATTCAAACAGGAAGGAGCAAATGCACCCTGTAACCCAAATGAATCTCTTCTCCTCTCTGGTCCTCTTTCTTCATCTATAAGCTGGAGGGACTAGGCCAAAGCAGTGTTAAAGTGGGGCCCATGCTGTGTTTTGTAAGGTCTTAAGTGCTGAACCCAGGTGCCCCAGTGATTGCTATGTGGCAGGCAAAGGGAAGGCTGAGCAGGGGTGCTCCATTCCCTCTGACTCTCACTTTAACTACCACCATTCATTTTTTATTTGATTTATATTTTGGGCTTTCATATAAGAGGGTTTGCTAATAAAGGTGGAAAATCACTTTGTTAGAGCATTTTTGAGGCCCATGGGTCTAGGCTTCTAAGAGTGAGCAAAATGGTTATGTAAAAGGTCTGTTCAGCACGGATATGAGTCTCCTCTCAGCCCAAGACATTCTTTAGGAAGTGATGCCTTTGAGTCTTCCTCTGGCCTCAAAGTTAACAGCTGAGACTTCCTGGCTCCATTTAGTAATTAACTGGGCAAAATGGAGTCAAGAACCCTACTTCATGCCTCTCCCTGTCTTCTGTTACTCCCCGAGTTCATTTGAATCAGAGATTGTGCTCTGTGTTCAAGCAAATTGAGGGACAGAGCCTGGGATGGAGGCAGATGGAGATGGTCCATGCCAGATGGTTATCAATCATATCTGCATGTGTCCTTTCAACTGTTTATTGAATTCCAACTGTGTGTGTGTGTGTGTGTGATCTTTTATTCCCACTACATTAGGTTTGTACATTCATGATTACCTTGTATTTTTTTAAGGTTTTTTAATTTATTTGACAGAGAGACAGTGATAAAGGGAACACAAGCAGGTAGAGTGAGAGAGGGAGAAGCAGGCTTCCCATTGAGCAGAGAGTCCAATGTAGGGCTGGATCCCGAGAGCCTGGGACCACGACCTGAGCTGAAAGCAGACACCTAATGAATAACCACCCAGGTGCCCCAATCATTCCCTATTTTTTTTTCTTCATTACCTTCTTTTTTTTTTTAATTTTATTTTTTATAAACGTATAATATATTTTTATCCCCAGGGGTACAGGTCTGTGAATCGCCAGGTTTACACACTTCACAGCACTCACCATAGCACATACCCTCCCCAATGTCCATAATCCCACCCCCCCAACCCCCTCCCCACATCAACCCTCAGTTTGTTTTGTGAGATTAAGAGTCACTTATGGTTTGTCTCCCTCCCAATCCCATCTTCTTTCATTTACTCTTCTCCTACCCCCTTAACCCCCCATGTTGCATCTCCTCTCCCTCATATCAGGGAGATCATGTGATAATTGTCTTTCTCCGATTGACTTATTTCGCTAAGCATGATACCCTCTAGTTCCATCCACGTCGTCGCAAATGGCAAGATTTCATTTCTTTTGATGGCTGCATAGTATTCCATTGTGTATATATACCACATCTTCTTTATCCATTCGTCTGTTGATGGACATCTAGGTTCTTTCCATAGTTTGGCTATTGTAGACATTGCTGCTATAAACATTCGGGTGCACGTGCCCCTTCGGATCACTACGTTTGTATCTTTAGGGTAAATACCCAGCAGTGCAATTGCTGGGTCATAGGGTAGTTCTATTTTCAACATTTTGAGGAACCTCCATGCTGTTTTCCAGAGTGGTTGCACCAGCTTGCATTCCCACCAACAGTGTAGGAGGGTTCCCCTTTCTCCGCGTCCTTGCCAGCATCTGTCATTTCCTGACTTGTTCATTTTAGCCATTCTGACTGGTGTGAGGTGATATCTCATTGTGGTTTTGATTTGTATTTCCCTGATGCCGAGTGATATGGAGCACTTTTTCATGTGTCTGTTGGCCATCTGGATGTCTTCTTTGCAGAAATGTCTGTTCATGTCCTCTGCCCATTTCTTGATTGGATTATTTGTTCTTTGGGTGTTGAGTTTGCTAAGTTCTTTATAGATTTTGGACACTAGCCCTTTATCTGATATGTCATTTGCAAATATCTTCTCCCATTCTGTCAGTTGTCTTTTGGTTTTGTTAACTGTTTCCTTTGCTGTGCAAAAGCTTTTGATCTTGATGAAATCCCAATAGATCATTTTTGCCCTTGCTTCCCTTGCCTTTGGCGATGTTCCTAGGAAGATGTTGCTGCAGCTGAGGTCGAAGAGGTTGCTGCCTGTGTTCTCCTCAAGGATTTTGATGGATTCCTTTCTCACATTGAGATCCTTCATCCATTTTGAGTCTATTTTCATGTGTGGTGTAAGGAAATGATCCAATCTCATTTTTCTGCATGTGGCTGTCCAATTTTCCCAACACCATTTATTGAAGAGGCTGTCTTTTTTCCATTGGACATTCTTTCCTGCTTTGTCGAAGATTAGTTGACCATAGAGTTGAGGGTCTATTTCTGGGCTCTCTATTCTGTTCCATTGATCTATGTGTCTGTTTTTGTGCCAGTACCATGCTGTCTTGGTGATGACAGCTTTGTAATAGAGCTTGAAGTCCGGAATTGTGATGCCACCAACTTTGGCTTTCTTTTTCAATATTCCTTTGGCTATTCGAGGTCTTTTCTGGTTCCATATAAATTTTAGGATTATTTGTTCCATTTCTTTGAAAAAAAATGGATGGTACTTTGATAGGAATTGCATTAAATGTGTAGATTGCTTTAGGTAGCATAGACATTTTCACAATATTTATTCTTCCAATCCAGGAGCATGGAACATTTTTCCATTTCTTTGTGTCTTCCTCAATTTCTTTCATGAGTACTTTATAGTTTTCTGTGTATAGATTCTTAGTCTCTTTGGTTAGGTTTATTCCTAGGTATCTTATAGTTTTGGGTGCAATTGTAAATGGGATTGACTCCTTAATTTCTCTTTCTTCTGTCTTGTTGTTGGTGTAGAGAAATGCAACTGATTTCTGTGCATTGATTTTATATCCTGACACTTTACTGAATTCCTGTACAAGTTCTAGCAGTTTTGGAGTGGAGTCTTTTGGGTTTTCCACATATAGTATCATATCATCTGCGAAGAGTGATAGTTTGACTTCTTCTTTGCCAATTTTGATGCCTTTAATTTCCTTTTGTTGTCTGATTGCTGAAGCTAGGACGTCTAGTACTATGTTGAATAGCAGTGGTGATAATGGACATCCCTGCCGTGTTCCTGACCTTAGCAGAAAAGCTTTCAGTTTTTCTCCATTGAGAATGATATTTGCGGTGGGTTTTTCATAGATGGCTTTGATAATATTGAGGTATGTGCCCTCTATCCCTGCACTTTGAAGAGTTTTGATCAGGAAGGGATGCTGTACTTTGTCAAATTCTTTTTCAGCATCTATGGAGAGTATCATATGGTTTTTGTTCTTTCTTTTATTAATGTGTTGTATCACATTGATTGATTTGCGGATGTTGAACCAACCTTGCAGCCCTGGAATAAATCCCACTTGGTCGTGGTGAATAATCCTTTTAATATACTGTTGAATCCTATTGGTTAGTATTTTGGCGAGAATTTTTGCATCTGTGTTCATCAAGGATATTGGTCTGTAGTTCTCTTTTTTGATGGGATCCTTGTCTGGTTCTGGGATCAAGGTGATGCTGGCCTCATAAAATGAGTTTTGAAGTTTTCCTTCCATTTCTATTTTTTGGAACAGTTTCAGGAGAATAGGAATTAGTTCTTCTTTAAATGTTTGGTAGAATTCCCCCGGGAAGCCATCTGGCCCTGGGCTTTTGTTTGTTTGGAGGTTTTTGATGACTGTTTCAATCTCCTTACTGGTTATGGGTCTGTTCAGGCTTTCTATTTCTTCCTTGTTCAGTTGTGGTAGTTTATATGTCTCTAGGAATGCATCCATTTCTTCCAGATTGTCAAATTTGTTGGCGTAGAGTTGCTCATAGTATGTTCTTATAATTGTCTGTATTTCTTTGGTGTTCGTTGTGATCTCTCCTCTTTCATTCATGATTTTATTTATTTGGGTCCTTTCTCTTTTCTTTTTGATAAGTCTGGCCAGGGGTTTATCGATCTTATTAATTCTTTCAAAGAACCAGCTCCTAGTTTCGTTGATTTGTTCTGTTGTTTTTTTGGTTTCTATTTCATTGATTTCTGCTCTGATCTTTATGATTTCTCTTCTCCTGCTGGGTTTAGGGTTTCTTTCTTGTTCTTTCTACAGCTCCTTTAGGTGTAGGGTTAGGTTGTGTACCTGAGACCTTTCTTGTTTCTTGAGAAAGGCTTGTACCGCTATATATTTTCCTCTCAGGACTACCTTTGTTGTGTCCCACAGATTTTGAACCATTGTGTTTTCATTATCATTTGTTTCCATGAGTTTTTTCAATTCTTCTTTAATTTCCTGGTTGACCCATTCATTCTTTAGAAGGATGCTGTTTAGTCGCCATGTATTTGGGTTCTTTCCAAATTTCCTCTTGTGATTGAGTTCTAGCTTCAGAGCATTGTGGTCTGAAAATATGCAAGGAATGATCCCAATCTTTTGATAACGGTTGAGACCTGATTTAGGACCGAGAATGTGATCTATTCTGGAGAATATTCCATGTGCACTAGAGAAGAATGTGTATTCTGTTGCTTTGGGATGAAATGTTCTGAATTTATCTGTGATGTCCATCTGGCCCAGTGTGTCAATTAAGGCCTTTATTTCCTTGTTGATCTTTTGCTTGGATGATCTGTCCATTTCAGTGAGGGGAGTGTTAAAGTCCCCTACTATTATTGTATTATTGTTGATGTGTTTCTTTGATTTTGTTATTAATTGGTTTATATAGTTGGCTGCTCCCACGTTAGGGGCATAGATATTTAAAATTGTTAGATCTTCTTGTTGGACTGTTCCTTTGAGTATGATATAGTGTCCTTCCTCATCTCTTATTATAGTCTTTGGCTTAAAGTCTAATTGATCTGATATAAGGATTGCCACTCCTGCTTTCTTCTGATGTCCATTAGCATGGTAAATTCTTTTCCACTCCCTCACTTTAAATCTGGAGGTGACTTCGGGTTTAAGATGAGTTTCTTGTAGGCAACATATAGATGGGTTTTGTTTTTTTATCCATTCTGATACCCTGTGTCTTTTGATTGGGGCATTTAGCCCATTAAAATTCAGGGTAACTATTGAGAGATATGAATTTAGTGCCATTGTATTGCCTGTAAGGTGACTGTTATTGTATATTGTCTCTGTTTCTTTCTGATCTACTACTTTTGGGGTCTCTCTTTGCTTAGAGGACCCCTTTCAATATTTCCTGTAGAGCTGGTTTGGTATTTGCAAATTCTTTCAGTTTTTGTTTGTCCTGGAAGCTTTTAATCTCTCCTTCTATTTTCAATGATAGCCTAGCTGGATATAGTATTCTTGGCTGCATGTTTTTCTCATTTAGTGCCCTGAATATATCATGCCAGCTCTTTCTGGCCTGCCAGGTCTCTGTAGATAAGTCTGCTGCCAATCTAATATTTTTACCATTGTATGTTATAGACTTCTTTTCCCGGGCTGCTTTCAGGATTTTCTCTTTGTCACTAAGACTTGTAAATTTTACTATTAGGTGATGGGGTGTGGACCTATTCTTATTGATTTTGAGGGGGGTTCTCTGAACCTCCTGGATTTTGATGCTTGTTCCCTTTGCCATATTGGGGAAATTCTCTCCAATAATTCTCTCCAATATACCTTCTGCTCCCCTCTCTGTTTCCTCTTCTTCTGGAATCCCAATTATTCTAATGTTGTTTCGTCTTATGGTGTCACTTATCTCTTGAATTCTCCCCTCGTGGTCCAGTAGCTGTTTGTCCCTCTTTTGCTCAGCTTCTTTATTCTCTGTCATTTGGTCTTCTATATCGCTAATTCTTTCTTCTGCCTCATTTAGCCTAGCAGTGAGAGCCTCCATTTTTGATTGCACCTCATTAATAGCTTTTTTGATTTCAACTTGGTTAGATTTTAGTTCTTTTATTTCTCCAGAAAGGGCTTTTATATCTCCCGAGAGGGTTTCTCTAATATCTTCCATGCCTTTTTCGAGCCCAGCTAGAACCTTGAGAATCGTCATTCTGAACTCTAGATCTGACATATTACCAATGTCTGTATTGATTAGGTCCCTAGCCTTCGGTACTGCCTCTTGTTCTTTTTTTTGTGGTGAATTTTTCCGCCTTGTCATTTTGTCCAGATAAGAGTATATGAAGGAGCGAGTAAAATACTAAAATGGTGGCAACAACCCCAGGAAAATATGCTTTAGCCAAATCAGAAGAGATCCCAAATCGTGAGGGGGGAGAAAGGGGATAAAAAGAGGTTCAGAAAGGAAAAAAAAAAGAAAGAAAAAAGAAACAATTAAAAAAAGAAAACCAATAAAGAAAAAATATAAAAAGGAAAAAAATATATATATATTAGATAAACTAGTTAAAAAACGTTAAAAAAGAAAAGGGTAAAAGTTAAAAAAATTTAGCACAAGAAGAAAAAAAAATTGAAAAAGAAAAAAAAATTAAATTAACTGCAAGGCTAAAGAATCATGGGGAGAAAGCCATGAGTTCCGTGCTTTGCTTTCTCCTCCTCTGGAATTCCGCTGCTCTCCTTGGTATTGAAACTGCACTCCTTGGTAGGTGAACTTGGTCCTGGCTGGGCTTCTTGTTGATCTTCTGGGGGAGGGGCCTGTTGTAGTGATTCTCAAGTGTCTTTGCCCCAGGCGGCGTTGCACCGCCCTTACCCAGGGCGGTCTGAGTAATTCGCTCGGGTTTGCTTTCGGGAGCTTTTGTTCCCTGAGCGCTTTCCGTAGAGTTCCGGAGGGCGGGAATGAAGATGGCGGCCTCCCAGTCTCTGGCCCGGAGGAGCCGAGAGCCCGGGGCTCCACTCCTCAGTGCGCCCTCAGAGAACAGCGCCCAATTACTCCCGTCATCCTGGCCTCCGGCCGCGCTCCGAGCTGACCGAGCCTGCGACCAGTTCAAGGTAACCCCGAGCTTAGCACTTACTCCTCGGCTCTGTCTCTGTAGCCGGCTTCCCCGTTCTAATACCTGTAAGCTCTGCAACACTCAGACACCCCCAATCCTTCTGTGACCCTGTGGGACCTGAGGCCACGCTGACCCTGCGTGGGCTTCACCCCGGTTAAGCCTCTGGAGCGATGACCCTCAGCAGAACAGACTTTTAAAAGTCCCGATTTTGTGCTCCGTTGCTCTGCCGCTTGCCGGGAGCCGGCCCCTCCCCCCGCGGTCTATCTTCCCGTCGCTTTGGATTCACTTCTCCGCCAGTCCTACCTTTCAGAAAGTGGTTGATTTTCTGTTTCTAGAGTTGCTGTTCTTCTCTTTGATCTCCCGTTGGATTTGTAGGTGTTTGCAATCTTTAGATAAGCTATCTAGCTGATCTCCTGCTACCTGAAGTAGTCTCAGCCTGCTACTTCTCCGCCATCTTGACTCCCTTCCATTCCCTATTTTTTAATTGAAGTATAATTAATATACAATATCATATTAGTTCAAGGTGTTTGACATACTGATTTTACAATTCCATACATTCTCAGGGCTCATCCTAATTTAGTCACCATCCATCACCATACAACATTATTATAATATTATTGACTATATACCTTATGCTATACTTTTCATCTCCATGACTTATTTATTTTATAACTGGAAGTTTTTGCTTCTTAATCCCCTTATCAATTTCAACCCTGCCTTCACCCACCACCCCCACAACTGTCACCAGTTTGTTCTCTGTATTTAAGAGTCTGTTTTTTTTTCCCCATTTCTTTGTTCATTTATGTTGGCTTTTAGATTCCACATATGAGTGAAATCATATGGTATTTGTCTTCCTTTGTCTGACTTATTTCACTTAGCAGAATACCCTCCAGGTCCATCCATGCTGTCACAAATGGCAAGAGCTCATTATTTTTTAATGGCTGAGTAATAGTCCACTGTGTGTGTGTGTGTGTGTGTGTGTGTGTGTGTGTATTTATACATCACATCTTCTTTATCCATTCTTCTATCAATGGGCACTTGGACTGCTTCCATATCTTGGTTACTGTAATTATTTAGTTGATGCCCAGGGCATAAAAATGAATAAGGCAGGAGCCCTTCTATCAAGGAGCTCATGGTCTAGTGGGATAGACAAATCACAAACAAGTGGGTACATTGATTTTTTACAAGTGCCTTGAGAGAAGTAGATTCCACATACTGTGAGCACAAAAGAGGACATGGTTGGTGCAGTAGAGGGACACTAACATCAGCCTGCCTTCCTTTGAATCCTTGCTAGGTTACTTAATAGTTCTGGAACTTTGGGCAAGTAACAAGTTTTCAAAGTCTTGGTTTCGTAATTTGTAAAATGGAGTTGATACTGGTAATTATATCTTGTGACACTGTATGTAAAGTGCTTCATGCAATGCTTGGCAAGTATATAGTGCACAGTAAATGCTAGTTATTTTTACTACTATCACTTTATTATTGTTGCCACCTGTCAGGGAGGCCAGGGAAGAGTTAAGAGAGAACACTTGAACTGAGTCATGAAGAATGAATGCAAATTGGCACTGAGGTTAGTCAGCAGGAGGGGAATGTCACCACATGGCACAGCTCTAAGGGGCACCATTCTCATGGCCGTCCATGTGAATGGCTCCCTCTGGAGTTGTGCTGCACACAACTTCATGACAATACTCCATCCACGGAGTAAGGATGTTCCCTCAGCCAGAGGAGGGTGTGAGGCTCCAGCAGGATTTGTCTTCTCAGGGATGACTGCTGATTTCCCCCATGCACAGCTATGGTTATGGGGACAAAGATGTTGATACAGCAAATTGATAGAGAACATCTTTGGATATTGAGACTCTGAGGGCTGCAATTCACTGTGGAGACCGGGCACACCAATCTCTACTTTATGACCCAGCTTGTCCTAATAGAAGCATCTAACCACCTGAGTCTTATACTATTGGAATAAAGCTTATTCAATTTAAAACAGGTATGGGTTGAATTTCATTCAAGAGTGGCACCTCTAGAAGATTCAAGAGGCCATTTAGGGCATGTGTACATCTTGGGCTCTGACTCCTCAAGGACCGGGTGCAGAACTCTGACATCCCTCTTGGTTACAGTGCCATCCTGAGGAATAGAGCATCTCTCCTGGCCCATCAGGCTGTGTAAGTAGAGATTTGCAAGAGGATAGTGCCCCTAACCTTGCCATCTGTGGCTGCCTTTTAGAACCCCAGACTCTGGGCCTCAGTTGCCCAGATTCAACTCTTCTCTGATTGGACCCGAGATAGCATTCTGCTCTCTGATTCAGCCAATTTTCCCGGACTCACTCTCTTGTCTCTTTAAGTTTGAACAGCTCATCATTAGTCTATTTTTAAATCCTAGGGCCACCAAGAGTAGCTAAGTGACCTTGGGCTACTTAAACTGTCTAAGCTCCAGCTTCCTTGTGTGTAAAGTGGAGATAGGAGCACTGACCTCATAAGATGAAGTGCTTTGTAAAGTGCTCTGTAAATGCATATACAAATACTTGTTTTCCTATGTGGGGCTCTGCATGGGGGCAGAAGGGGTACTCATAAATTCTCCTTGGATGGCTGCTCTGATTGCCTCTCCTGAGTCTCTGCCTTTTTCATTGCCTAGAACATCTGGGCGTATGTGACACAGGTGGTCAGCCTACAGCAAGTGCAAAGCTCTCTCCAATTTCTCCATTCTGCTGAGCCCCAAATATGGTGAGGCCCAAAGACCTTTAGTGTCACTGAATTTTGTTTGGAACAGGTTTTCTTTTACTTTTATTGGCTTCCTCTAGAATCTTTTTCTTAAAGTTCTAAAGTAATTCAGAAATAAAGAATTTGGGCCTTAGGGTTGAAAAGTACTCGTCAGTATTTTTGCCTTGTTCCCTAGATGGTTGACTTGGAAGGAGGGATCCCAGATGAGGAAATAGAAATCATTCCATTCCCTCCATCTTTGAAGGGATATTTATGTTCATTCTAGATTCCTGCATTCTGCATTAGACATTCATTTTTCTGGAACCTATTGGTTTTTCCAAGGGGGACTTGATGAGGTGAGTTTTTAGGAAATCCATCCTAGGTGCAGATAGAAAATAGTTCCAGAGACAATGCATAGATGGAACATTCCTCACCTTGATAATTATGTTCATTCCCTCCTGCTGCTTCCAGCCTATCAGAAAGGAGTCTGAGAAGCCTAGGAGAAGATACCTGCCATTCTTTTTTGGTTCCAATCCAGCACTTGAATTTTCTTGAGTAACACTGTTTTTGTAAAATTATACATGATAATGATGAAAATAAGTCACTCAACACAGCAAAATGCAAAGAAGAAAGCTAAAGATGGTGTCCAGCCTCTCTCCATGGAAATAACTGCCTTCAACGTTTGTGATCATACTTCCATCCTCTCTCTCCTTCTATCTATAGATAAAAGAAGAGAAAAAATAGGAACACTCTATGTGTGTCTTCAAAAACAAAAAGTAGTAAATTACATAATTTGTAATTCACAGAATAATTTCACAGAAGTAAGGAGACTGAGGAAATTACTAAAACTGCATGCAAACATTTATTGACAACTAGTGACCAAGTTCTTGAAAGAGACTACCAAAGGTAAACCATAATGATTATAAAAAAAACCTGGCTAGTTGGGGTTGCTAGACTTTTTGAACATGTGTTTTAAATGTAGACAAATCTACAAAGTCCCTAATATGGCACCATTGGAAATTAGAACCTTCATCCTTTGCCTTCATTAGTTACATGCTAATTTTGATCTTACTTTTTTTTTTTAAAGATTTTATTTATTTATTTGACAGATAGAGATCACAAGTAGACAGAGAGGCAGGCAGAGAGAGAGGAGGAAGCAGGCTCCCCGCTGAGCAGAGAGCCCGATGTGGGGCTCGATCCCAGGACCCTGGGATCATGACCTGAGCTGAAGGCAGAGGCTTTAACCCACTGAGCCACCCAGGCGCCCCCTTACTTTTTTTTTTATATGAGAGAGATCCAGAGGGAGAGAGCACAAACAGGGGGAGGAGCAGAGGGAGAGGGGTAAGCAGGCTCCCTGAGCAGGGTGCCTGACATGGGGCTCGATCCCAGGACCCTAGGATCATGACCTGAGCCAAAGACAGACACTTGAACTGACTGAGCCACCTAGGCCCCCCTGTTACAGGATAATTTTTATTTTTTGCTTACTTTTATTTTTTTTACATCTTATATTTAAATTGCAATTACTGTATCTCAGTAGCATGAACTTCATATTTTGATTTGTCAGTGTTTATCACCTATTCTTTTTAATGAATTTTAAAATTAGATTTTTCTTTTTCTGAGTTCTTTATTTTCATTCATTTTTTGGTTTCCTGGATTTGATAGACAAATTAAGATTTTTTTCAATGGGCACATTAAGTTATTTTTCTATTTTTTTAATGTTTTTTCTTGGCTGTTCCTTTTGAATTTGAAGGACAACTTCCTCACATGTAAAGTTCTGGGGTGACTCTTTATTTCCTTGATATTTGTGATCTGTCTTATGCTGTTGTGATGTTTGATGTCAGCCTGAATTTTACCCTTATAGGTGATTTGGTTTTTGTGCTTATATATGCATGGGATTGTATGAGAGTGAAGCTAGGTGTGAGAAGGCAGTGGAAGTAGGGGTGGGTGGTGATGGGAAGATTGTCAGTTGGGGATTTAGAGGTAAAACGGTAGGATGAGGAAAAAGAGTAGCCCTAAGGAAAAGGATATTGGACCATTTTCTCCATGCAGCCCCATGAAGAAGAAATAGAGCTGCTTACCAAAACAATGGTTCTATTGGGAATAGGAATTTTAATGAAAGTTGATAATACAATCACTTTATTTTGTAGAAAACAAAATGGTCTTCCTTCTAGAGCATATTTGCAAGAAGACCTAAGAGATATGGTACATTTCTATAAGCGACTTTATTTAGGGAAAAACTCTCTGTAATGCAACAAGGGCAACCCTACCATTTCTCAAAAGAGAAATGAGTCAAAGAGTCAACTTCATGTCCCTTGCTAGTAGAGAGGCTTTCGGCTCAGATACCTCCAATGTATTCCTGTTTGGCTTAGCAGACCATTAAGCAATGGATTTGGCTATAGGCTCACCATTCCTAATGATGTTTTTCTTGGGCTTATATGAAAAACCAGCTGGCAATTGCTGAGTAACCACATGATGACAGCATAGAGGGAGGACACAAAGGCTCCAGGTGTGTGACAATTGACAGAAAGAAGCTGGAACATGATTGAGACAATACTGAATCAAAGTGGGCAAGGTGCCCCTACAGAGATGTATGTAAACCATTCTGTTGGAGAGTCTGACACAGATGGAGTCTTTGTGTCTCTGGAAAGCAACCATCATGGCTCTCAGAAGACAAGTAGAAAAAAATGAGTCTTTGAGTCATGGGCTCCTCCATGAATTGATGCCTAATTGGTTGTCCTGGTAAAGAGGGCTTTTATAATGTCAGAAAGTCAAGTTCTGTGATGATGGGACAGTGGAAAAGAAAACATTATCAGGTTTAGTGCCTGAAAAGCCACCACACAAAATGAGGGAGTTGCATTTTGGTGTTTACACCTTGAAAAGAGGAAGGGCTGATGGAATTTACAATCTAAATGAAGCACACAACATGCTGTTGAAATGCTCATGAAGGCTGCCATCTCTGGATTAGGCACTCTTTGCTGTCCATTGTCTAAGAGCCCACCATACATATTAACTTATGGGATCTTAACAACTGTAGGAGGCAAGAAGATTGTGATCTCTGTATCCTGGACACTAGCAATGTTCTCTCTGATCATAGACATAGCTTTAGCTATAGTGGGGCAGGAAGACACCCAGGGAAATAGACCTTGGCATCTGTTCTCTATAAAGAGGTGTCCTCCTTCCTCTGATATTGTCTTAGGTTCCTGGTAGTAGTTGGGGAGCTGGTGGCCTATTCCCCTGTGTTGCTAGGCAGGCATTCTTTTTATCTGGTTCCTGGTGATAGAGAAGGGTTAGTGAACATTCAAATGTGACGCCTGAAAGCCACTGCTCTGATCTTTGGGCCACACATAGACCACACCTATGTGTGACTGTGTCTTGGCAAACTGCTTCCTCCTAATTCCTGCACATACACACACACACCTGCCCCCCCACCCCCAACAACTTATGACTTGGAAAACATCAGGCCTTTGAGCTTGTCTTGCCTTATTTCCCTGTCTGCACTGGGGGCAGGTGAAGTGCTCAGTCCTGATGGGGGCCAGTCCTGGCCTTGGGCAGGACATGCTCAGTTCACCCTTCCCAATCCTGTTGGCTTGCCATGATTGTGGTGGAAGGAGAAGGGAAATATTCTCATTTAAGGGCTGAGCTGAGCTGAGAAGGCAGAGGGGCTTAGAGAGGTGAAAAGTTTGCCTGACTGAACATACCTGAAGTGTGCAGAGCAGGAACGTGAACCCAGACTCCAAGCTCAAGTTCTTAACCCCATGGGAGAAATAGGGGTACATCTAAGAAGCTGTTCCAGAAACAACCAGTAGTCTTTCCCTGTTGCCCTGTCCAAATCTGACTTCTCTGCCAGCAAAGACAAGTCCAAAATTCTGAGTTCTTACTATCATACCTCTTGCCAAATGCAGGCCTGAGTCCTCCAGACCAGGGCTGGCCCCACAGGACAAGCTGCACTAAAACAGGGGACTGGTTCCCATCTGCCCCACCATCCTTCCCTGCCCAGAGACCCCACCACTTCCTCCCAGTACTCCCCCTTTCACCCCTACTCCCTACCAGTATTATCTCTCTGGATGCAGAGCTGTCTTTGAAGTCAACTGGGAGATTTCTTTTGAAAAAGAAAGAAAGAAAGAAGAAATGTCTGGAAAGGGTGGCAGAGGGAGAAGGACGGGCAAGGGGCCTGGTCTCTCTCATCCTTTTCTTTCAACTCTGACCTCTGATCAAAGCTCTGGTTGGACTGCAGGATAGAAGAGATCACATGCCAACAACGGGAAGACTGTCAGTTCCTAGGATAGTAATAAACACTTGGAAAGGGACAAGAAATCAATTCATCAAGTAGATTAAATAAATAAAGGAAGAAAACAAGCAGAAGCAGGAAAAGAAGCCCTGGCATTTCCTGCGTTTCCATGGAGCCCTTTGATAATGCAGTGACTCTGGGCCATACACATTGGTCACATTATTTATCACTGGAGCATGAACGTCCTAACCACATCCAAGGGCTTTCACTGGGCTCCTTAAATCATCCAGGACCACAGTGAAATGCAAATGGCCTAGCAGAGGATTGGGAACAGAGAAAAGGCAATCCTGGCCCCCAGCCTCCTCCCTCAAATCTGGAAGCTGCCCCAGGCCCAAGCAGAACTTTCTCTTTTGTTCCCGATGCCCAGCATCCTGGGTTGCTCTGTCTGGCTGGGATGGCCCAGTTAGTCTATGTATTGGGTTCTTGGGCTTTTCTTTCTTTGTTGTTTGTTCTTGAACATCATGGAGCCTGCTCCTAAGGAATGGAGGGCCGCTACAAGTAATTTACTTTCCTCCACATATCTATAGAGTGTTTCTGTGTCTTTTTTTTTTTCTCCAGAAACTTTGGAAGTATGAAAAGACACAATGGCACTTGTGCAGTTTTGGTTGTGAGTTAAGTTTAACATAGAAAAGCACAAGGCTTTTTAGGACATTGGGTTTGAGGTCTAGTTTCTCCCTCTCCCACTTAGCTCATTGTGTGATTCTGAGTCAGGTAACCTCTCTGGTTTTCTGTTGCTTCAGGTGAACCATGAGCATTGTAATGGAAGTTTGGGGATTACCATCCACCATGCCCCATTTCTCCTACCTACTCTACTCCAAGTTCTCCAGCCATGTGGTCTGGGTAGGACTGATATTTTTCCTAACTCTAAGGATGGACTCTGGCTTGGGCCAATCAGCACACTGCATCCTCCTTTCTCATCATGACTGGCTCAGAAATGGGCTTAGGATCTAAGGCTGTCCAACCAAAAAAAAAAAAAAACCAAAAAACAAAAAACCTCACAACTTTTGCTGGGGATTCTGAGCTACAGACTCTTTCTGCTGGGTGTCAGTAAAGAATCAGTAGCTCTGAAAGTGATTGCCAGTCATCTTGATACAATGAAAGGAGAGACTGCTTCAGAATGGAGCCAACATCAAAGAAAGTAGATTAAATTAAGCTTAAAAATAGACAGGAAGAAATCAAGTGCTGATCTCAGAATATGGGTGCTGGATCAAGCTTTGCCTGAAGCTTCACTCATCTCTGGGCCATTTGTTTTCATGAACTAAAGAATTCCTTTTGTTGTTTGGATTTAGTTTTCTGAAGGCTAAGAAATGGGATTGGCCTGAATGACAGGGAATAGACCATTTTAACTTTAGGGTTTCTTATAGAGAGAAAGGAAAAAAAAAAGCAACTAAAAATATTTTCATGGCTTTCTAGTTTGTTGCAGAAACTGTGTTAGGCAGGAGAGAGAGAGCAGTGATGAAGAGGCTCTGGTTCTACAGTTATACTAATTTGGCTCAGATTCTTCAAACCCCAAAGGTGACCCAAACCCAAACTCAAAGGTGAATAGGTCTGAGGTCTTCAAAAACTCCAAGGAGTTTTGCCTTTAAAAGGCTTTATCTTCTAAGCTGCAAGTAAGACCTCAATTATTCTTTTGGGAGATTTAGGTTTCACAAATTCATGAAAGCTCCAGGTATTTAGCTTAAAACAAAGCTGCTCATTGGGTATGTAAATTCATATGCATTACCAGTGCTCACCTTGTACTGAGAAAATTAATCCTTAAAATGAAACTGAATACTAATCAGAAAGATAACGAGTTCATAGAAGCCCTTGTAAGACTCCTTATTTTGGCTTGATGCTTGGTTGGTTCTTCGAAAGCTGATCAGCACATTAATGTTCAGGGATCTGCTACTTGGCAAATCAGATGAAATCTCACTGCCCTGGTTCCCTGATATGCTGGAGGATGAAAATTGGCCAACTGCATCTTGCTGGGCAATGGACGTTGGATGGGTTTCTAGACTGTTTTTTCCCCGATGAATGGAGATTGGGGTCTAATCAATGATAGGTAATCTATGGAACCCAAGACGGTATTTAGTGCCATCCAGATTTGGATTTATTTATTTCCTCAAGTATGTGGCATCAGTGCCAACATTCCCTGTTCCAGTGGGGACTCACACCAAGGACAGACATTTCTAACCTGTTGAGTGTTCTCACTAAACCACAAATGTGTCATCACATTTCTCAGGATAGTGCTCAGGAAAGGTACTCCCTGTTTCTTTTGCTTAGGATTCTTTTGATTCTAAGTGATAGAAAAATTCAGCCCATTATTGTGTATGCAGAAAGGGGAACTAGATAACTTTTGTAACTGAAAGAATCAGAGGAAGGTGCTGGCTGTGGGTGGGACAGGAATTTGGCCTTGAATGATATAGCCAGAGTCTGTTTCCATCTCTCAGCGTTCTGTTGCCTTTATTCCCAAGCTGCTCCTACCTTCATGGTTGCAAGGATCTGCTTTTCAACTGCTAAAATGCTTGTATCTGGGCACATTTGAAAAGAGCGGCATGGAGATAAGATTCTTGTATCTTTTGCTGAAGTTTGATCCTGGGGCAATAATGAAGTTTGGGTGGGCTCAGGGGCTCTGAGTTTGGGACAGGGAGTGAGGCCAAGCTGCTCAGGAGGCCCACCCAGAGCAAGGCACTTGGCTAGTCCAACAGGGAATCAACAGCTCTCCCTACTTTCTCTTGACTTCAGATCTCAGATTCCCACACTGAGGTCCACTGATTCAATGCCACATTGGTTCTCACTGCTGGCTTGCAGACCAGGTTTCACTCCAGTTCTTACGCAAACCTGAAAGAGCTAGGAGAGATTTTAAGTTCTTGGAATAAAGTCTATTTGGGTTTCTGTTGCTTTAGCCTTTCGGAACTCTTTCCCTTATTTTGATGATAAAAATCTTTCTTTCCTCTGGGGACCCTCTTCCACTTGGTTCAGCTGAAGCTAATACTCTCCCACACGGGAGTGGGCCTGTGACTTTGGCCAACAGAGGTTTATATGCCTTTGGTCACAGGGTATGATTCAGGGAAAGCAGTTGCCCAGATAGGGCAATCAGAGGTCTTGCCAGGTCTTTGACTCTGGAGGTTCTGAATGAAAAGGTTTGTATTCTCCTTCTTCCTGCTGTGCATAGCTGTACATCTGGAGCCAACAGTCACAGGGACCAGTTTTGCCATGGCAAGGAGGGAGCCTGTTTGGAAATGAAGCTAGCCCAGGGGTGAGTGGGGGAGAGGAGTGGGGGAAGGGAGACTGGGATTCCCAAATACTGGACTAACTTGATTTTTTCCAGTCCTGGGAAATACATTCCCTCTTGTGCATTATTCACATTGACATGGGTGCCTGTCACTGGCAACCCTAAGAGTCCTTTTGCTAGTTTGGTTGCGACGGCTGACGTTGTGACTCATTGGCAAATCTAATGGCCATCACCGGCATTAATAACTTGGGTGGACACGGAAAGCAGGAGTTAAAGATGTCATTGGAAGTGAAAGTAATAAGCCGATTTGTCTGGTATTGGATCAGAAAAGGGTGAAGCAGGTCTGTGAGCACGGAGGAGGTGGCCCCTTTGCAAGGGGAACCCTCAGGAACATCTGAGATCTTGCAACAGGGGCGGGGCTGGAATCAGAGAGATAGCTTTTTCCTACTAACTCTGTGCCATTTTGCCCCAAGGCTGATGTGTCTTGGAGGAACACCAAGGATGTAAGTGATGGCTTAATATGGGGAAAATCTACCACTTGTTGATTGCTACGGAGATTGCATTAAGTAATGAAAACATTAATTGGATGAGTGTGGGAGGAGGGTAGGGTCGGTTTTTCGGGGAACCAAGAAATTTTCTGGGTTAGAATTCACCTTCAGGAAAGAGTAGAGGTGCAGAGGTTTGTTTTGGAGGCCATGGAACCATCAAAGAGAGTGGGTAACATTTAGTACAGCCTTGTGTGAAGCTTGATCTCACCCAACACTGGAAGGCTCCTGATTGTGTCCTCAGAGCATGAGCGCTGAGAATAAAGTAGACGGAGTCATTTCAAGAGACTCTGACAATGCTGGGGGACCAAGGCCAGGAGTGCTGGTGCCAGGGTACACAGGGTGGTTTTGTGAGCAGCAGAGGCTGGGACGGGAAACAATCCTGATGGAGCGGAAGCTTAAGCGTGAGGAGGGGCTTGTTCATGGGCTGGCCCAAGGTGCTTTAGTGATTCCCCAAAAGTTTGAGGAACTGTGTAGGGGAACAGAGTTCTAGCACTTTATGTAGTAGAATTAACCCTAGAGAAACACTGAAGGCACAGTTGCTTCTCCTCTTCTGATCCTTCAGTTAATTCTTGTGTTTTTTGATCAGCTGGGCCTCAAGTCTCTCTATAAACTGTTTGCCCTCCAACTGGCTCCTCTGGGTCCTGAAGCCCGAGGTGGACACAGTGGAGTGGTTCAAACCCCAGGGAAAGGGCCTGGGCATTAATGGTCATGATATTTTTGGCAATTAAAGTAGCGGCATGGGCATAGTGGTAGAGGGATGTTTTTATTTGTTTGTTTATTTATTTATTTTTAAGATTTTATTTATTTATTTATTTGACAGAGGGAGACAGCAAAAGAGGGAACAAACACAAGCAGAGGGAGGGGCGGAAGGAGAAGCAGGTTTCCTGCTAAACAGGGAGCCCAGTGCGAGGCTAGATCCCAGGACCCTGGGATCATGACCTGAGCCAAAGGCAGATGCTTAATGACTGAGCTACCCAGGCACCCCTGGAGGAATGTTTTTAGATGAGAGAACTTTGGTTATCCTCAGCTTCCCCACCATGCTGCTCTGGCACAAAACCACCCTTTGTCATGTGTTCTATCTGCAGTGATATGTCAAATGCCAAAACATGCCCAGTTTGGAAATGAGTGATATTTACAGCCAACTGGGAAACCAAATTCCTTTGGAAAACATGCATAGGTTAGGATTCTCTCTTCAGGCAATAGAGGAGTGGTTAAGTAGTTATTTGCCTACAAAACACAGATGACTCTTCAATCTTTGGGATCTTTGATTCCCCAAACCCACCTATTAAACTGAGAGAGGGTGCATGCTTTTCTCTGGGATCATGGCCGGCCATGTGAGTTTTATATATATGGTAACCATAGGATTTGACAAACCACTTATGTGAATAAAAGACAAATGCCAAGTCTGGGAACCTTCTAAAACATCCAACGTGTCCTATTGCCATAGGTGATATCTGGGATGACTCCACATCCAGTATTCAGACAGGTGATATCCAAGTGTCATGCCATTTATTTCCGAGACCTACCAAGAGCATAGAAGGTGACGATGTGAAGAGACATCCAAAAAGTTAGGAGGATCATGCTTCTGTTTTCCAAATGAAGGGGGTCAGATTGCAAAGATGATCATTTGGTTAGTTATCAGAGTCCAATGGTTTTATGCCATTCAATTGTAAGTTCCAGAGGTGACAATTATTTTTTTCTTTTTTTTCTTTTTGTCTCAGTTGGAGGAGAGAGATTTAAAATCCCAAGGCCACTCCTGCAGGAGTGGGTGTACTTCACTACTTCTTCAAAGATGGAAGTTTTGCACAGAGCCCAGTACATGGTAAGACCTCAATAAATATGAGCTCGTGTCGTCAGTATGTCACAGGGACTAAGGCCCCAGTGGAGAAAATAGGAGCATTAGAGTCTGGAACCTGGGTCTGGGCTTGGGCTCTACCACTTACTTGCTGTGTGACCTTGAGCAAGTTACTTAATCATTCTGAGCTTTAGCTCTTCATTTATTATTGTGATACTAATTCCAGTCTCACAGAGAGCATACTTTCCTGAAATTAAGTGGTTACTTTGTGCCCCAAATAAAAGAGTCATCAACAAGAAAGGAGTGTAGGGAAGATAGAGGAGAAAGCTCATGTTCCATTGAACTTGATGGGTGGGTCCTGTTATCTATTTATACTTCACACAGTCTTTTCAGATGCAAATCCTCAAACTGAGAGAGGATTTCTGTGCTTTAAACTTCTAGAGATGCTTCTCTTCAAATGTCTTTGAAAAGCAAAGAAAATCCCATTCCTTGCTTTATCCTGGGCTGGGGACACTGGCATAGGGAGATGGGCTGGGTCATGAGGAAGTAGATTTGGGCTGAGATCTAGTGTTTGTGGAAGGTGAGGGGTGCTTAATTTTTTTGAAATAGTTGTGTACATGTCTTCTCTAAGCTTGCTCAGGATTAAGAACACTTGCCTTGACTAGAGTGATGATGTTAAATAATGTCCTGGAAGCTGGCAAGAAGAGAGAATGGATAGGGCGGGGGAAGGGAAGGAAGCCCTATGTGTGTGTGTGAGTCCATTTTATAGCAAGTGGAACCTTCAAAATAGATGGATAATAGAAGCATTAACTAACCAGATGGAAGTCCCGGGGGGGGCGTCCTTAAAAAAGGCATTCTTCTTATTGTAACCCAAATTTATTTTTAGAAGTCTGTTTTCTATCACAGTTTCTATTAACTGTTGTAAACTTGCGGTGGGGAGGTCTCATGAAGATTTTTGCATCCAGTGCTCTCTTCTGGTCTGGTGCCACCCACGCCAGGATCAGCCCAGTGTGACAGATACAATGCTCAGTCAGGAGCCAAGGGGCCTGGATTCTCCATCCAAATAGCCTTTTATTTGTTTTGCAGTCTTGGGCACTCCCTCTCCTTCTCTGGTCCTCAGTTTTTCCCAGTGCACTATGAAGATCTCGACCTAGAAAATGGGGCTCAAAATTTTACAACAATTATTTGTAAGGAATATAAGTGAATTCTTGGAAATGACTTTAATATGAGAAAGGTGAAAGCTGTCCCATGTCCTTAAGAGCGGGCACCTGGGCATCCCTGATGAACTTCTGGATTTCCACTTGAAATTGAACAAGTTGAACTGAGGATTTCAATTTGAAAACCACAGAACAGAGGATCTTCAACATCATGTTCAGCCCTGTTCTGGGATGCATGTCATACAATGTATACCAAGCCTTGAGGCAGGAGATCAGAAGAGGTTTGAGACTGAGGTTCCCTGAACCTGGGGGTCGATGCTGCTCAGTAGGAGCAAGAGCAGTAGTTCTTGGTGCAGATGGAGCAGTATGCAGAGGGGCTAAGACCGCGTGGGTTCCTGTGACTGAGCAGAGGGAGTCCCTGTCTAGGGCTGCTGCTGTGGGGAAGAGGATCAAGTCTTCACACTCTGGCTGCCATTCAGCCAGAGGTAGCCAGGAAATGGTCACCTGGCTTGGGATCAGGCCATGACTGGGGTTTGCTCAGCCTGGGGCCCTTCAGAAAGAAGCCTTTGGGTGATGCCATTTACACTCTTCCTCTGCACCCATTGACTCTGAGCCTGGGTCATTCAAAAGAAGCCAGGCAGCCTTGCAAGGTAAGTGGAGAACGCTCCATCTTCCCCTCTCCCAGGACAAATGCCATTGTCCATGAGGTCCAGCTTCAGCCCAAAGCCCTCCCTGAGCTCTCATGTTGCGCAGCCCTGCTCTTGCTTAGTCTGATCACTGCTGAGCCCACCCGCGAGCAGTGGACTGCCCTAGTTCCCAAGGCAGGCCTGGGAAGGGTTGAGCTGTGTTCCCCCATGAGCGTTTCATGGAACTGTAGCTCTGTGGGAGATTAATAAGTGTTCCATGAGAAATGAATAGCATGGTCAGATGAGCTTGGGAAATACTGCATTAAACAAGCTTCTTCATTGTGGCATCATAGAGTTTTTGGAACTTTAAGAGGCAGGTGTGTACGGGCTTGCTAAATGGACTTGTTTCAGCCTCGTCACCCCTGGCCCCTCTTGTTTTCATGCAGTGCCTGTTCCCTGGAACCACTTTTGGGGACTGCTGGATCAGAGTGTCAATAGTTGTCTCCATGCTCCTATTCAGTCTGGATGCTTAGAATGAACTCCTGACCTGTGTTTAGGAGTTGGTGGCCAAGCCCTGATCACCAAATTGCTGAGTCCATTTTTTTGAACCAACGTTTTCTGAGCATCACAATGGGTCAGGCTGTGGGTTGGTGCTGGGGTGACAGAAAAGCATGAGTTGCACATTTCCTGCCCTCTAGAGTTCACAGCCTCCCAAGGCCACAAAATAAGCAAATAAATAGCTGCAAACATAACAGGACAGACTCTCAGCTGGGGATAGGTACTCGGCCGGCTGGAGTATCTCCAGCACCAAGCCTAGTGTCTGGGACCCACTAGGTGCGCTTATGAGCTTGAATTGCCGTTAGTTGTAACTTGTCAAATAGTTTACACAAGAGTTTATTTCTCCTCCTGTGGTTGGTTGAATAATGGCCCTCAAAGATGTGTTCATCCTAATCCCAGAACCATGGAATACGTTACCTTAAATGGCAAAGGAAACTTTTCAGATATGATGAAGTTAAGGCTCTTGAGATCAGGAGGTTATCCCAAATTATGCCGAGGTCCCTAATGTATCCTGATGTGCCCTGATGTCTTTGAGGGATTCATAAGCATCCTTAAAGAGGGAGGAGCAGGAGTGAGAGAGAAGATAGGGTAATGCAGGAGGCAGTATGGCACTGCAGATGGAGGAAGGGCCAACGGCACCAGCTGGGGAGCACAGGTGGCCATGAGAAGCTGACAAGGCTAATGGAGAGAACGTGCCCTGCCAACACCTTGCCTTTAGCTACTTGAGACTTATTTTAGACTTCTCCCCTCCAGGAGTGTGTAAGAATACATTTGTGCTATTTTAAGTCACTAAGGTCATGGTAATTTATTACAGCAGCAATAGGAAGCTAATACCTTCCCCCTGCCCCACCGCCCCAACCAAATGTGCAGAAGTAGGCAACACAAGGAGTATGCAGTTTCTTGAGAAAATCATCAGGGCCCTGGTTCCTCCAGTGTCCAGCTGCATCACCCTTAGCATATGATCTCCTTCCTTATGTCACTAAGAAGGTGCAGATCTCTAAGCATCATGTCCACTTGCTAGGCAGAAAGGAGAGGAAGGGCCAAAGGAAATGAAAAAAGATTTTTTTTTTTTTTTTTTGTAGAAGACTTCTTTTTTTCCCCATTCAAGGAAAGAAACTCTTCCCAGAGAGTGCTGCCTACTTCTCACTGGCCAGAATTGTGTCACACAGTTACCTCTAGTTGCAAAGAAGGAAACCTGGGAATGCTAGTTTTTTGTTTTTTTTTAACTGTGCATATTACTTTCCTGAACAAATTGGGATGCAGTTGATAGGAAGAAGGTGAGAAGGATACTGGGAAGGCAAATAGCCTTGTATCTGCTTCAGAGTTCCATAAAAATTTGTTGGAGAGTGAACTGAACACCAGAAGCAGGGAAAACTGGAGTCAAGTTGTAGATCTGTTAGTACAGGCAGGAAGGGATTGTCTGAACTACAGCGGGGATGTGGGGGATGGGCAGACTGGTGGGCTGTATCTGAGAGATAATTCAGATCCCCCGAGTGGAGGTTCAACAGAGATGTCCACCTTCTCATTTTGGTAGCTTGGTGGATGGCCATGCAGTACATGGACTATGGGATGGGGAGAAGTCTTGCATGTTCTCAGTTCAAGGTGTCTGTGGTCTAGTCCTGCTTCTCAAGGCTGTCCTGCTCAAAACCCACAACATGCTGAGATGATCTCTGGGTGAACACGCAGATGCCAGCTGACAATTCTCTCTGCTTTCTCTCCTCATCCCTTCCCTGTCTCTCTACCTCTTAGAGTGATTCAATCACCGGACATTATCAAATCCCTCTTGCCCGGCATCCTGGTCCCTTTCTAGACCTGAGCCCCATTCTGAATCCAGCCATTTTCCAGACTGTACTATAGTTAAAGCCTCTTGGCAGGGCCCTGGTGTCCTGCCAAGCTCCAAACAAGGCCCTTCAACTCACTGACTCATTGGCAGAGATCTTGCTGCATCTGGTCAATTTTTGTTTTTGTTTTTGTCTTTTCAGGGGAGACTGGTGGAGGAAGAGCCTCTGCTTGTGGTGTTCCTAAGCACTTAGTCACTGCATGGAGTCTTCCGCTTCAGATTGCTGGGTCCTGTCTGCACAGCTGGTCATACAGGTACTTCTGGACTTCTTCTAGAGTTAGGACCAAGGCTGTTTTGCAGTAGTTTGGATCCTGGACCCTACAGCTGTGCATTTGGGGTTGGCCTTTGGAGCTGTCTCTCTAGTCTGTATTCTTTTTGCACTTGGATGAATGTTTTAAGTCTTCCATTGTGTGGCAGAGATTGTGGGTGCTCACTCATACCCATGTCCTTCCTGGACAGTTGACCAGACTACGCTATCCAGACTTCCTTGCAGCTAGGAATGGCTGTATGGCTGAACACTGAATGTCAGTAGGAATAAGCGAAGCCACTTCTAGGCTGGTTGTATGCCCTTCTCTGTGGAGAGGCTCTCTCCAGGACAGATTCTAAAGAGGAACCTGTGGCCCTAGGGAATTAAGGAGTCACAGGACAGGAGGAGCTTGGGTCCTGAATCACTGTGTTTCCGGAAGAAGGCCTGCGGAACACCTGTACACTCTGTGACTGGCGAGAAACTTCTGTCACATTCAACTACTAAAGATTTAGGGCTGTTTGTTATAGCATGTGCTATTAGACACATAACTAATGCAATCTGATTTCTTTCCTTCTGCAAGGAAGTATATCATGGTGATTAAAAGCAACTTTTTGAACAAGATCATCTGAGTTCAAAACCCAGCTCTGTCACTTTACTGGCTGTGTGACCTAAAGTAAGTTGCCTTGCTTCTCTGTACCCCACTTGTTCATCCTTAAAATAGGGATAATAATAGCCCAACTGATTCTAGTTACTATGTGGTTTAAAATGAAAACATAGGTACAGTGCTTGAATTTGTATCTGGTGCTCAGCAGGCTCAGTGTAAGGATTACCTATGGCTTTTCCTTATTAACCTGAGGGTTTAGTGATTCTGGCTCCCCTGTTGGAAGGGGGCCAGGCAGACCTGAGGCATCCCTTCTACCCATCCTGGATAGCTTGTTCCTGACTAATCCCAGAGATTATGGTCACTGCCACCCACATTAGCATTTAGCTTTACACCTTATTTTAGACTCATTGCATTTTTTATATTAATTTTATCTCTGTTTATGCTGTGTCACCAGTTCAATTGAAAGCCCTTTGAAAGCAGGGACTATGTTGCATAGTGTTATGCATTCAGAATAAGAAACAGCACTGAGTAGGTAGTAGGCTCTGACAAAACTCATACTTTAAAAGCTAGATATGTTCTTATAACAAAACAATGTCATGCCCATTCATCTTAACATTTTTACAGGACATAGACAAGCAACAATAAAAGATATAAAATACAACCACAGAATCTAGTATCCCTCTCAGAGCACATAGCAGCTTTTAATGGATTATACAGAAGGTTTTCAGAGTACATAAACTAGATGCTAATGATTATCAAGCACTAACAAGTTCCCAAAGACTATAATGAAAGCTTTATTAAATTGTCTCTTTTAATATTCATAACAACTGTAGGTCCTCCTATTTTTCTCACTTCGCAGATGAGAAAATGGCCTCCAAGAGATTAAGCAATGACGTTGGAGTCACATAATTAATAAGCATAAGATCTGGCATTGAAACAGAGCTCTGATTGCAAAGACTCTGCTCTGTTCAGTAATTTTCTTGTCCATTCTTTCCCACATGGAGTCTGTTGAGTGGCCCAAGGTATCAGTGGGCTTTGCCATGCCGGCTCTGCCAGCGGAGGCAGCTAGCCCTACCTGTATTCCACGCCCCACCTGTTCAGGGCTGCAACCGACTCTCTGTAGATGCCGTGTGCCTCTGAATGTGTGTGTGCCAAGACAGATGTGAAACCTTCAGTTGGGCAGATTAGCATCTCAGGCTCCAGTACGCCCCCGCACCTCGCGCCTAGCTCCCAGCTGTTCCCGGTGCTGAGGTGGGGCCGGCAGGGAGCCAGACAGGAGCACAGTGTTCACCGCCCATCGGGTATTGTCTGACACCTGCGTGGGATTAAGGAGTGAGCCTTCAGGCTCCAAGGGACGCTCCCTTAGCTGGGAATGACAATGAAGTCGGAGAATTATCAGAACTTCAAGCCAGGGAGAGAAATCTCACAGGCATTTCTGAAGGCTGCAGGGATCTGAGCTTGAAAGGGGATGTTGGTGGGAGCAGTGAGGAGTTGGAACCGGGTCTCCAAAACTGAAAAACACCCAGGCTTCAACAGCTGCAAGGTCCGCCTCAGCCAGACCCCTCCTCTGTAGCCTTCCACTCAGTGCTGGCCCCATTCATGTCACAGATTCTTGCAGGATTTCTGGGGGGGCATGATGAGGACAATGATCATGAGGGGCTATGCTTTTTGAGGCTTTACTAGCATTCTGCTAAACACTTTCTATGTGCATGTCATATTTATTATGACAAACCTATGAAGAAGAGATATTGTCACCCTTTTTAAAAAAAAGGAAACAGACACTGGGAAAGAATCATTCATGCTCGTACAGCTCAGTGGGTACAGGCACTGTTCCATCCCAAATTTCTGTTCTCTTCCACTAGCCTTGGCCCAAGGATCCAGCGGGCAGTTAACTGTGACAGCAGCTTGACCGAGAGAAGGAAGAGGTGAGAATGACAGCTTCAACCTTGACATTTGTGCAGACGACGGAGAGAGTGCCCAATGAACAGTAGCTGGAAATATGTCCAGGACAAAGGAAAAAATGTCCTGTTCCTAGGACATTGACCTCTATCATCTAGGGCTTCTGTCCTTCTATTATTAATGGAGTTATTTCCTCATTACTGACTCATTCATTAGACACCTCTTACATTCTAGAAATCATGTTTTTTTGCTGAAGATATGTCCCATGTGCCAACCAGGTCTTTTGGTTAGGAAGGAGTAAGTCCACATGAAGTTGGGTTAAACCCAACTACAGTGGCTTAACCAAGGGAGAGGTTGTTTCCCTCCTGGAACTAGAAGTTTGGAGGTGGGAAGTGTGAAGTAGGGTGCAGAAACCACAGGACTCCAGGACTCCAGGATCCCTGTGCCATTTTCTTCCACCAGCTCTCACAAAGTTCTCATCCTTGTGGTTGAGGATGGCTCCCTGACTTATGGTCCTTTGGCCACATCCTAGAAAGAAGAAGATGCATGTAACTGATATCAGAAAGACAAAGAATTTTCCTGGCTGTCCCAACAGACTTCTGTTCATGTGTCATAGGCCAGAATTGTATCCCATCACCTCTGACTGCCCTCTCAAACCAAGCTGGGGTTCTATTAGTGAAGAAGAAGGGAGCAGTGTTGGGGGAGGTGAGTGGTTGCAACCGAGGCCCAGATGCTGTTGAATAATAAAAGTGCCTTTAAAGCAAGCCAAGACAACTTGCCAAGCACATCAGTGCTTTTACCTGGGCTATTGTATTTAATATATCTAGACTCTCACAACAACCAGGTAGAGGAGATGGGTACCCCCTTCCTTCTGCATATGTCCCGTCCCTGCTGACAGTGAGGACCCCGGAAAGTCCAGGCCTTTGATCCTGAGCAGAGGCTGGGGCTAGCCGAGTCCCCCATCATTTCCACTTCTCCACTGTGGTATGGTGGGAAGAAGTACAGGGTGCTCAGTGAGGGAGGGAGGTGGAGAGTGGAGGAATGTGGAGGAATGTGGAAGAATATGTGTGAAGGCCCTTGTGGACAATAGGGAAGATCCTGGGCTTTGGAGGTTGGCTGCCCGAACTTCTTATCCTGGCTCAGTACTATTTGTGTGATCTTGGCAAGTTTGTAACCTCTAATATACTGATAATAGGAGGAGGGACATAAATAAATTAACACACAAAAAAAGCACACTATTAATATTAGTAATTATCTTGCCAAGGAGCATGGCTTATATCTTTAAGGATAGTGTTATAGGACAGGAGTTGGCAGTCTATTTGACACAGAGAGTCAAATCTGACCTAAACTTGTTTTTGTAAATAAAGATTTATTGGAACACATTCATGCTCATTCATTTACATATTGTCTAGGGCTGTTTTCATGCTATAATGGCAGAACTAAGTAGTTGCAAATTAGACCCTATGCCCTGCAAAGCCTAAAATGCTAACTTTCTGGTTCTTTACAAAAGAAGTTTGCTAAACCCTATTCCAGTGAAACACACAAAGCTACTCTAACTTTGGGGCTTAAAAAGGCCCAGAGCCAAAACTCCATTTTTCTGCTTACTATCTATATGAACTTGGCAAGATACAGCTTCTTGGAAGATCATTTTCTTCAACTGCAAAATCAGGAATGATCATATCTTCTTTCAAAGGACATTGTAGTATTAGATACAACAGAGATGGAGCACCTGGTTTCTGGTAGGTGCTCAATAGATGGAACCTGTTATTTTCATTTTTGTGGAAGGACTTCAAGCAGAGATTGGTGTAATCAGATGTGCATTTAGGAAAAAATCTTAGAAGCTGTGAGTTTGCTAGGACTACCATAACAAAGTACCACAAATCAGGTTGCTTAAACAACAGAAACTTATCTCACAATCCTGGAGGCTTGATGTTTGGGATCAAGGTGTCAACAGGACTGGTCCCTTCTGAGAGCTACAGGGGAGAATCTGTTCCATGCCTCTCTCCTAGCTTTAGATAGTTTACTGGCAACCTTTGGTTCTCCTTGACCTGTAGACACACCGCACCTTCCTTATGTGGCATTCTCTGTGTATGTATGTCTGAATTTGTCCAGTTTGCTTCTTTTTCTAAGTGGATTAGGACCCATCCCCAGTGACCTCATCTTAAACTTGATCTTCTGCAAAGACCCTATTTCCAATAAGGTCACATTCACAAGTTGTGGGGGTTAGGAGTTCAAGATCTTTTGGGGGGGCATGATTCAATCCCTAATAGCGGGGCAGCTTTGGCACAGGCAAAATAGCTGATTGGATAACCATAAGAAGGCTCTTTGGATGACCAAGGAAGTCAGAGGTGGTCAGATGATTAGGTGACAAAGCTTGGAAAGGCATCAGGAATTAGGGTCAAGAAAGAACTTAGTGACTAAGTATGGAGGGGGAAGTGGAGGAGCTGACAGTGACATTGAGACTTTGCACTTGGCCAATGGTTGAATAAATGGAGTCTTTATTAAAATTGGGAGGAGACACATGTTTGGGAAAGGGCAAAGGAATATGAGTCCATTAAACAGGAACATAGTTATATGGAGACACGAGAAGGGAACCCCAGTGAAAAGAAGCATGAGCAAAAGAATATAACACTTACTGGACAGGTAGTGTGTTACCTGTGATTTGGGATAACAAATAGTAACTTAGTGAGGGGAGGCATAATTAATAACTCTCAATGGCATGGTGAAATCACCCAGAATTAGAGTGGACAGGCTTGGGGGAGGAATGGATGTCAGGAGACTGGTTGGATGTCTTCTGACATCATGTCCCTGAACTTCTCTTTAATATCCATATTTAGGCATTAGCCCTACTTCCCTCTCAACAGCTGTCATTCTGCACTTGTCAGGAACTGCCCTCAATCCTGCCCAAATGCTTCCTGTTCTGCCAGGTGATCACACCTGCTGGAATCAGGCCAGCCCCATGTGTTGATTGGTTCCTGCCCAGGCAGAAGATGCATCAGAAGTTTCCTGGTTAGGGAACACTTTTTTTTTTTTTTCCTTAAATAAAAGCCCAGTCTCTCATTTTTCAGCATCCCTTTCTCTGCACCTGGGATAAAAATATTCACCGCACAGAGTCAAACGCAGAATTGAATGAGTCAATTCAGGCAAAGCCTGAGCCCACAGCTGGGCACCCTGAATCCACATTAGCTTTTTTTATTGTTCTTTCTGGTGCTTTGAGTCTGTTCCCTTTACTCTCAGTACCTCTTTCACACTGCTACCAGGAAGATCTTCCTTAAAAACTAGTCTAAGGGATTTTCTTTCTGTGTTTGCTCCTCAGTGCCTAAGGAATAAGATGCAATGAACTTGGAGTGGCTATCTGCCTTCCTCTCCAGCCTCATTGCCCACCACCAGTCATCTCCTGAGACCTTCTGCTCCACCCCCAAAAGACATTTATTTGTCTGTCCTGTGATTACACCAAGACTTGTCACATGTCTGTGTCTTCTCTTATTCTCCTCTAGTTTCCCTTACCTGGTAAACACCTAGGTATCCTTCAAGACTCAGACCAACCATGGCCCCCTCAACCCTCAACGTCACCTTCGGCCACTCCCAGGCAAAGTGATATTCTCCACTTTTACAATTTTTTGTCCCCATTATTGAAATAGCCCTAACCACATGGCTTATAATGACCTGGTCACCACCTGAAACCAGCAACATGGATGCAGGACAGATGTTAATTTCACTTGGTAAGCCCTTGAGATTTTTTTTTAAGATTTCATTTTTTTATTTCAGAGAGAGAGAGAGAGAGAGTCAGAGAGAGAAAGAGAGCACAAGACGGGGGAGGGTCAGAGGAAGAAGCAGATTCCCCACTGAGCAGGGACAACCTCCCCCTCCACCCCTGGCCAATGCAGGACTCGATCCCAGGACTCCAGGATCATGACCTGAGCAGAAGGCAGTCGCCCAACTGACTGCGCACCGGGCAACCTGCCCTCGAGATTTTTTGCTATTGATGCAGGTGTTCATGGCTGCTTTCTGTTGGGAGCTTTCCTGTTAAATCTTTCTTTCATCTAGGAGTTCATACAATTCCACTAAAATTGGTGACTAAAACAGACACACAATCTGCTGTCATGGGGCCCACGATCTGATTTCTTGTCCATCTCTTAAATGATTCAACAACAAAAAGGATTTTCCATTTCTGTTTTTGGGAGCCTGTATTATCAAAATGATAGTGTTCCCTTTCACTTTCCAAATATGATACTACCTTATAATACCGAATTTACATTTCCAAACTAAACACGCCACCCTACAGCCATACTCTTTCATTCTTCACTCACATGCTCGCTCTTAATTTTAGTTTTTACAATCCTAAATCAAATATAGGTCTATAATTTAAAAAAACTAATCCCCTGCTCAGTTGGGGAATCTGCTTCTTCCTCCGACCCTCCCCCTCTTGTGCTCTCTCTCTCACTCATCTTCATTGGAGACCCCCTTCTTACTTTTTTTTAAAGTCATTTCATATTGTCTTTCTAAATGTTGTTTATACTGCTGTACTTGCCTTATCATTTTTGGATATCATCTTGACTTTCTAGTAAAGAAGCAGAGATCAGCATTCCTTCATTTGACCTCACTCCTTCCTCTCAATATAGTTATAGGATAATGCATGCTAGCTAGATAAAGACTCAGTATTTACAAGTTTGGCAGCCATTAACTCAGTTCCCAGCCCACTCTCTGAAACTCTGCTCTGTGATGCTGGGGCTGGGACTTTGCAAAGTACCTTTTCCCGTGAGCAGCTGGTAAGGGAGATACAGCACCAGCCAACACAACCTCTTGGCCCAGCTCCGTGGAGGGTTTCTTCTGATCTGCTTGCTTCTGTAAGACCAACTCCCTTACTGCTTCATGCTGCTAAAATACTACTAAAAAGTCCATTTTTGCACCCATGATTCAAGAGGCTACCTTTACCATATATTAGATTTCTAAATGTACTTGGGTCTATTTCTGGGTTTCCAACTGTATTCCATTTGTTGATTCATGTGTTGGTCCTGCGTTGTTTTAATTAGCCTGGCTTTAGGGTATGAGTCAACATCTGGTAGGGCTAGTTCCCCTTGACATTTTCCTTTTTTAGTGTTTCCTGTCTCTTCTTCCATGTTTGCTTTTCCATATGAACTTTTCTAGTCCTCCAGGTGTGGACGATTCTGATAAGGTTAGTAATGAAGAATGATGACTTTCTGAGTGAGTTCACTGCCCTACTGCAACCAACGGCACACAATAGGAGTCTGTCTTTATCATGAAAGCTACTCATCAATGGACTTGGCATGGCTGGTGATCTAGTGATCCTATCCCACTGTGCAAGGTCCGTGGCAAACAAACCACACATGCAATGATAGCTTCAGGAAAATATGACTTTTAACTACAAATCACAGCCCTTTGGCAAGGAAAGGTTCTGATCATTTTAAATGGCTATTGCAATCTGAAAACAAACAGGATTAGCCTTTAGCTAAAAAGTCCCATTCAGATTCTGGGAGCAAGTTACTTAGCAGCAGAACTTACTGCCCCCCACCAAAGGTAAAGTCACAGAATTGGTGAATATCTAATAATGCTAGTCCAATTAGAATGAGCAAAATAGTCAGGTAAGATATAGGAGGAGAAATGGGGAAGGTTCTACTTTCAACCCATTTAATTAATCAGTGCAGCCATAACATGTCACATGATGATGAAGAAGCTAGTGTAATAAACCATAAAACAATAGCTTCTTTATCCAAGCTCATGAGTCAACCAATTCACCAATAAATGTCATGATGCAGTATTTGCAAGATTTGTTAATGATGTTGAAATTGAAGGAAATTTTTTCTGCTACCAAAAAAATTTGCCTGAAACAACAAAATCCATCTGTATTTAATATTTTGTCTTTGTACCTAGAGAAAGTCTATCTTGGAGGAACTGTGTTGGTGGCTTTATTGATGATGGCCCCTCAGTGGTTGGCTCCATGGCAGGTTCTACAGACATTTGGTGACTTGGCAGAGAGAGAGAGAGAGAGAGAGAGAGTGAGAGCGAGCTCCCAACTGGTGTTTGAGCTGAAAGGTGAGTGGCAAGTGTACTTTCAAGAAAGGAATCAGTCAGATTTAAGACCTTTGAAGGTGAAGAATGGTCAGAAATTAGCCCACCTTGAAGACAGTATTCATCATGTGGACTTGGGGAAGAAGTCTCAACAAGCCTGGGAAGGAATGTTTTGACTTCAAGCAGTGAGATTCTTGGGAAAAATCCTGTTGCAAAAGGAAACCTTGACATGTTTCCAGTGCTGCTTGAGCTAGTGTGAGAGGGAAAATATTAGCACTCCAATCTTAAGATAAATCACTTAGTCGATCTACAGGACCAAACTGAGCAATACCTTCCCTCTTTCCACACAAATGCTTGATGGGATGAGGGACCCTTTTCTGGAATCTTCTGCTTAGGCGGGAAACTTGACTTTTGAGAGAAGAGAAAGAACTCTGTGAGGGGCAGATCATACACTCAAGAAGAAATTTCCTGATCTGTCCCTCCCAGATGCTGGTTTTTTGTGAAGAAAGTATCTGGCCTTGTGTGGGAAAGCAGGAGCCCCGCTTGGTGCAATCTTCAGCTTCCTATGTGTGTGACCAAGTTTTTCCTTGTTTAAAATCCATCAAAAGCAAGGACAGGAATGGTCTCACTTCAATGGGAAATAAAATCTGTGTGTGCTTATTACAAGTTTTTTTTGTTGTTGTTTTTTATTTTTTTAATTAATTTATTTATTTTTATTATTATTTTTTTAATCATTTTTTAATTTATTTTCAGCATAACAGTATTCATTGTTTTTGTACCACACCCAGTGCTCCATGCAGTCCATGCCCTCTCCAATACCCACCACCTGGTTCCCCCAACCTCCCACCCCCCACCTCTTCAAACCCCTCAGATTGTTTTTCAGAGTCCATAGTCTCTCATTGTTCACCTCCCCTTCCAATTTCCCCCAACTGCCTTCTCCTAACTCCCCATGTCCTCCATGCTATTTGTTATGCTCCACAAATAAGTGAAACCATATGATAGTTGACTCTCTCTGCTTGACTTATTTCACTCAGCATCATCTCTTCCAGTCCCATCCATGTTGCTACAAAAGTTGGGTATTCATCCTTTCTGATGGAGGCATAATACTCCATAGTGTATATGGACCACATCTTCTTTATCCATTCGTCCGTTGAAGGGCATCTTGGTTTCTTTCCACAGTTTGGCAACAGTGGCCCTTGCTGCTATAAACATTGGGGTACAGATGGCCCTTCTTTTTACTACATCTGTATCTTTGGGGTAAATACCCAGTAGTGTAATTGCAGGGTCATAGGGAAGTTCTATTTTTAATTTCTTGAGGAATCTCCACACTGTTCTCCAAAGAGGCTGCACCAACTTGCATTCCCACCAACAGTCTAAGAGGGTTCCCCTTTCTCCACATCCCCTCCAACACATGTTGTTTCCTGTCTTGCTAATTTTGGCCATTCTAACTGGTGTAAGGTGATATCTCAATGTTTATTACAAGTTTGACCAGAGAGAGAGAGAGAGAGAGAGGGATTTCACACATTTCAAAGATAAAATTTATTTTTGATTTCCAACATAAAATTTTTTATGCACACACAGTATGGAAGAAACCAGGAAACAAACGTGTATAATTATTTTGGAACAGCTAGGCCTGTAGTTAAGCCCGTTTATGTTTGTAAGAAAATGTTTTTTCAAAGTCTTAGGTACTTGTCTTAGGCTGTATTTTTATTCATATTGCTTTGGTTCATGATTTCTATAGCTTTCATGCTCAACAGAATCAGTCTGTTTTCATATTTTTAAATGGTCCTTATTCAACTAGTTTGCAACCTCTCTTTAGATTAAATACATCAACCTACCTATAGAAAAATTAAATTCCATTTTGCCTTAAGCCAGCTTCTTAACAAAAATATATTGTGTTCTCCTTACAAGTTTTAAAAATGTATAAAAAGAAAGGAAAGATTAATTTTATGAAATGTAAGATGAGTGTAATTGCCTTTTTTCCCCAATAAAGTTTAGTTTAAAAAGTAATTCTTGGTTTTAAATAAGGGGGAAAAAACCACTCTTGCACCTGCCATATACCACATACCAGATCCATTAGCATCTTGTATAGTAGAAATTTATTACATATAATAATTTTTAAGGTCCTTGAGACCTTGAAAATTATTTCTATGATAGAGAAAGGGGAGTCTGGAGGCTGGTTGGTTCAGTTTCACCAGAGACCGCTCTTGGTCTCCAGTCCTGGGTATCTGAGTGAGTGAGGCAGGGCCCCAAGGTTTCAGGCTCCTGTTACGTGAGTGCTCACCCAGCCCTGTCTCCAAACTAGGTTCACTTCTCACATCTGGCTATGTCTGCTTCTCCACTTCCTGAGATATCCCAGGGCTATCACTCATGAATTAGCCTGCCTCCTTTGACTGCTGCCTCTGCCTCTGCTTGGCTTGGCCTTCCACAGTTCAGAGTAGGTGGGCAGCCCTGGTGGAGAAACACCAAAGACTGAAGTAGGTGAGACAGCATCACTTGGCTACCTCCCCTCCTTTGGGTCAGTGCTGGCCTTCAGCTTTCTCCCAGAGTTCTTCCTCTTCTCCCTTTTCTCATTCTTTACCCTCTTCCAGCTTCCTCTGGCAATGCCCTACCTCCCCTTTTTCCCAACCCAGCCAATGCACTGTCATTTATTTCTGGAGTAGCTTATCTTATTTGAGGATGATGCAGGTCCCTTTGCTCTCTGGGTCCTTACTTGCCACTTGTTCTATTACAAACCCTGGGTAAGTCATATTAATAGACAGTGACTCAGCACAACACAGTGGTACAGCCAGTAGAACCCACTTAAGAGGGAAGATAGCAAAAGCCTGATTCCAGGTGGTGTGGGTCATCTATCAGCATGGCTACCTTGAAGTGGTGGTGATGATGGTCCCGGCTCTGCCATTCGCCAGTCCCCTTGTAGAAATTATTTACTTAAGCCTCTCATACCTCTATGAGGTGGATATTCTCTATTTTGCAGATGAGGAAACGGAAACTCAGAGGTGTGAGTTGACTTGCCTCAGACCTCAGTTGGCAGAGCCAAGACTGGAAGGGAAGTCTGACATGGAAGTCCATGTTTTTCACAGTGCCTGTTGCCTTGATGTTAGCTATTTTCTGAGCAGTTCTGAGTGAGAAGGGCCCTTTTTTTTGTTGTTGTTGTTGCTGTCCATTACACTACTATTTAGTTTCTTAACAACTATTTCTATTTAGTTTTTGATCATCATTGGCAATTTCTGTCTCCAAATGTACTCAGCTGAATCATCCCTTTCTGGATGCGGCACGTTGGCTCATGGATGGATTGGCTGTGGTTTCCTTTGTCTCTGTCAAACCCTTCCCTGGTGCCCAGTAAGCAAGAGCTGCCTAATTTTGTACCATGCACAAACCTAATTAGTAGCTTTAGTCAATCAGTACATCAAGTACCTTCCTTTTTCTACTCTTGAGATTTCTGAATGTGCCCACAGCATGGTTCTCTGTGATGCGTGGTGGTGCTGCCCACCAAGGTGGGTCCCAGCTCATATGTCACTTCAGCTCTGGTGCCTAGGTCAAGTGGTACCTGTCAGTCTTCTTCAGAGGAGCCGAGGCATTCTGTTTGTTACTCTCTGAATCATGTCACTCCAGAGTAAGTGTCTCAGATAATGTGTTCTGGTTGCAACAGAGAGAGGTCTAATATTAATTGGGTAGAACTCTCACGCCAAACATCAAACTAGCCTTTGGACATATATTATCTCATTTAATCATACAACACTTCAAGGGAGAGGCAACATTGGAGGCATTTATTCATTCATCAATGGATAATTCAATGAACTCATCAAAAGCACAGTGTGATCCAGGTCTGTGTAAGGCTGTCAAATGCTGTAGGTACGGAAGCAAATAAGAAAAAGACCATTTCTGTCCTCATGGAACAGGTTGTTCCAGGAATCATAAACATTGAAATAAATAACTACAAGTGCAATGGGTATTGTGATGCTAACAACAAGGTTAGTGTTAACACTGCAGTCACTGCAGGCTCCATTATCATGCTCACCACTGCTCAGGTACTCTGCTAATCCCATGAGTGGCATTGCTCAGATATTCCTTATAAGATCTTTAAGAAGTCCGAAATAACCAAACCCTATTTTCTCTTGAGGTGATTGAGGCTTAGGGAGTTAAGTTATTTGTCCAAGTTCCCATTAGCAGAGTTGTAACAGTTAAAGAAAAAATTTTAAGTAGGGCAGGCCATGCAGGGCAGGAGCCAGAGTGCCTGGGTTCAAGTTCAAGCTGTGCTATTTATTAGTTGTCACTAAATATCTCTGTGTCTCAGCTTTCCTTATCTGTGAAATGGGGATACTAGTAGTGACAACTCATGGTTATTATTCCTATGTTGCTATTGAGGAACCCAAAGCAGTGGTATTAAATCACAGGCTCAAAGTCAGTGGAAAAGCCAGGATTCAGCTCAAGTCTCCTCAGTTGCAAAGTTTTTTAAAAAATGCTTTTACTATCTTTGCTACTAAGATCTCCAGAAGTCAGATACTTTCCAGGTGACCCAGAATACTGATTGGGTTCTTAGATCCCTTATAATGGTGTCAAACAGGGTAAATACTGAAGTACCTCTTGAGAGATGCTGTTGGGTCTCCATCATTGAATATCTGCCTCTGTACACATTGCTAGAGCATATTCTAGGAGCACCATTTATGGGAATAGTTCTTTTGAGTGGAATGTGAGTAAATGTAAGTGCTAGTGTGTACCTATGAATTGACAAGGAAAAAAGAAATGGATAGTCCTTCAGTGCAGAGAGGGCCTCTGGGATCATGTGCATGTGTGACTATGTGTGTTTTGTTGGGAGTGATTTCATTTGGGTAAAGAGCTTCTTCTTGGGGTAAAAGAGACTCCCTTTCTGCCAGAGACAAAGAAAAATGATGCTTTCACTGTGAGAGGCCCCATTGAGAAACACCAACCCTCCTTTAAAGGTGTCTGTCTTCTGTGATCCGTGTTCATAGGTCGAATTGCCAAGACCATTTGTTCTCTGAGACATCTATAGACAGAGAGCCTGGTGTTTCTTCTGGGACACGTACCTGCTGCATGTGCATGCATAGGCGCGCGGACACACACACACACATTTTGGCTGGTTCGGCCTCCTTGGACGCCAGCAATACACCCTGCCTTTGTTTCAGCAACTGCTGATAACCCCATTAACATCTCACTAAAGATTCTGGCAGCCTCACAAACCAGTCCTCACCTCGGGGCAGGCTGCTCCAGAACATTCCTCCCCTTTCCTCCCCCCACCACAACCCTATTAGGACCAAACATGTTTTTCCTTTTACCTTAGACATGCATCTTCTTGTCTGGGCTCTTGTTTTTCTCCTGTGCAGATTTATGAGGAAGATTTAAGGAAAACTCAGATCCTCAGCTGGTCTTAGGGATAGAACTTGCTTCTTTTTTATTAATTAATTAATTTATTTATTTATTTTTAATTTTTATAGAACTTGCTTCTAAGCGGCAATCTTTAAATTCCAGTCCACTCCCCTACCCTGCGTATCATGGTTACTTGTGCACACACGTACAAAGATAAACCCTCTGGAAATGTGTCTTTTATCCAGTCACCAAGTTTGGGCTTTTCTTCCTCCTGAGTATCTCTCAGAACATTTCCACCTCCACCAGCACACCCCAATCCAGAGCAGCACAGAATTTTGCCTGGACTTTTTGAGGAGCAACCTAGACCTTTCTATTGGTCTCCCTGCCTCCTGTCTCTCCATATTCAAATCCACTCTCCACTGTGCTCTTTCTAAAAATGCAAATGGGATCTTGTAAGTCCCTTGCCTTTTTTTTTTCCATTTTATTTTATTTTATTTTATTTTATTTTATTTTATTTCTTTTCAATATTCCAAAGTTCATTGTTTATGCACCACACCCAGTGCTCCACGCAATACATGACCTCAATAATACCGCAAACCAGGCTCACCCAAGCCCCCTTCCCTTCAAATTCCTCGGTATGTTTCTCAGAGTCCATAGTCTCTCATGGTTTGTCTCCCCCTCCGATTTCCCCCAGCTCACTTCTCCTCTCCATCTCCTGATGTCCTCCATGTTATTCCTTATGTTCCACAAGTAAGTGAAATAAGTCAAACAGAGAGAGTCAAGTATCATATGGTTTCACTTACTTATGGAGTCCCTTTGCTTTAAGTCTTTAACTTCTCCCCTATTATTTCTAGGACTGAGGATAGGATCTGTCTCATGGTGGATGCCCAATAGAAGTTTCTAAAATTGAATAGAGTTGAGTCTTCAGTTGAATCCAACAGAATATCCATTCTGAGAACTTAAAAAATGGCCTTGTCTTGAGAGCTTTATTCCTTTATTTTTAGTTCTCACCTTTATACACACCTGAAGTCCTTTCATTTTGGGGAACACTTCTAATTTTAATTCTGTGGTCCGTGACTTTATGTGTCTTCTGGGGGAAAAGAATCTTCTCATATTTCAACAAGAAGCAGAATGTTAGAACTGGAAGGGACCTTTGAAACCATGCTCTTAGCTGCAACAGGCATGTAACATGTTGGGTTCCTGATAATTTGACTAAAGGGCACATTATTAAAAGGTGAAAACAGCTACCTCAGCTTCCCCAATTTGGGAGCCAGCTCTCAAGAAGGGACACAGTTGTCTACTCACAAATGGGGACAACATTTGTGAAGACACAGGGAACTATTTTGATTTTAATTTCTTTAGATGACTTTATTATTATTACCTAAAGCTTGTGCATTATTAAGATTCCCTTAGTTTTTACCTAATGTCTTCTTCCTGTTCCAAGATCCCATCCAGGATGCCACGTTACATTTAGTGGTCATGTATCCTTAGGCCCTGCTTTGCTGTGACAAGTTTCTCAGATTTTCTTTGTTTTTGAGGCCCTTAACTGCTTTGAGGAAGATTGGCCAGGAATTTTGTAGACTGTGCCTCATGATTGTGATTTGTCTGAATATTTTTTTTCATGATTAGACCAAGGTAATGTGTTCTGGGGGGCAAAAATGTTATTTTCATCACATCAAATTCAGGGTTCCTGCTATCACCATGACTTCTCACCATTGATGTCATTCTTGATCATCCTGCTGAGATGGAGCTTCCCAAGCTCCTCCACCTTGCCCTCCTTTCCACACTGTACTCTTTGGAAGGAAGTCACTAGTTATGGCCTCCACTTACAGAGCAAGAAGTTATACTCCTTAACGGCTGAGTGTCTATATAAAATATTTGGTATTCTTCTGTATGGACTATTTGTCTGTCTTCCCCCATTTAATTATTCAATAGTTCACAGATATATTTGTTTGGGATATTTATTTTGAATAATATTTATTTATTTGTTTGGATAATTACTTTAGAACGCTTCTTGTTGGTTCCTGTGTCTTTTTGACAGACCTTTATCATTGAGGGTATTATTCCATTTTAAACACTTCCTTATGGGGCACCTGGGTGGCTCAGTGGGTTAAAATCTCTGCCTTCGGCTCAGGTCATGATCCCAGGGTCCTGGGATAGAGTCCCGCATCGGGCTCTCTGCTCTGCAGAGAGCCTGCTTCCTCCTCTCTCTCTGCCTGCCTCTCTGCCTACTTGTGATCTCTGTCTGTCAAATAAATAAATAAAATATTAAAAAAAAAATAAACACTTCCTTACTCCTGGCACTAGAAGATGCTCCAGTCTTATCTTATATATTTAACTCTAGTCTTAGAATTAGCCATTTCTCCAAGAATCCCTTGTTCCTCTTCTTGGAGGATAATATTAGAAACTAAGTTTTAGGTACTAGGTGTGCTTCTTGTTATATGGATATCATTGCTTCTGTGCCCCCTCAACTGACAAGAAAAAACATGTGTATAAATACACACATCTATAAATATTTCTATACATAGCAATCTGTGTCTATATTAAGCTAAACATGAGTTCATACTGGTGTCTTTAACTAATTCATCACCACATAGATCATTCTAGGCTGCTTCCCTTGTTTAACCATAATCTCCCACTCCAATATTGAGAAACCTGGATCTCCCACCATTTGTCATCCATTTGCTTAACTGTTCAATTCCAATACAGTGTTTCAGAATCATTAGCCTGTACCACCATGGGAAATGACTTTAGTTGATAAAGAGCTTATGTATACTTCCTTTAGCTTTTAGTCTTTCAGACTCCATGCATTTTGAAAATTGCTTTACCTTGATCTTATTGCCTCACCCCATCAATGAGGTTATTCCGTACGTTTGTAATACATTTAGAATTTTTTATTCTATTCTGTATTTCATCCTATATCCCCTGACCTTCTGATTTAAAAAAAAAAAGTTGTTTACATTAAGGTTTACTCTTTGTGCTATGAAGTGACATAGGTTTTGACAAATGCATAATGCCCTGTTTCTATCAATACAGTATCATATAAAGTATGTTCACTAGACTAAAAAATTCTTGCCACTTATTTAACGCTTCTTGACACCCTCGTAATCACTTCTGTTTAGTGCCTTGAGAGTTTTACCTTTTCCAGAATGTTGTATAAATGGAATCATGCAATATGTAGTCATTTTTGCCTTAGCAATATATATTTCAGATTCATCAGTGTCTTTGTATGACTCGATAGCTCATTCTTTTTAATTGCCCAGTAATATTCCATTATATAGATGGAATACAGTTGGTTTATCCATTCACCTATTGAAGGACATTTTGGTTGCTTCCAGTTTTTGATCATGCTTAAAGCTGCTATAAATAATCATGTGATGATCTTTGGGTAGATATAAGTTTCCCAACTGGTTTGCTACCAAAAACCTAGGAGTATGGGATCATATGGTAAGACTAAGTTTAATTTTGTAAGAAACTTCCAAACTATCTTCCAAAATGGCTGTTTCATTTTGAATTTCTGCCAGCAGTGAATGAGAATTCCTGTTGCTCTGTGCCTTTGCCAGCAGTTAATATGGTAGTTTTAAAAGAGAAAATTAGCCATTCTGATAGGCGTGTAGTGGTATTTCCTTGTTGTTTTTGTGCATGAATTTTTGATTTATGTAAAGGACATTATAATGATATGTCTCAGTTTTTTGTTTGTTTTTTTTTTTTAATTAAACACCATGTTTTTTAAAATAACTCACATTGCTGTATGTATACTAAATCCACTGCTTCTTATGGTTGTGTAATATTCTAATTCCTATGGGTGGTGGTGAGAATTAAACTTCCTTCACCATCAGCACTACCCCTCTATGTTATGTGAAAGTATCCTTGTAATCTAAGCATAATCAAGGTAGATTTTATGCAAATGCATCTTCAAGGCAAGTTTCCCAAACTTCTATTCTAAAAAGGTGTTGATAATGGTGATAGTCTGGGTGTGTGTGGGTGAATGTCTAGATAAGATGGGAGATGTATTTGCCTTATTTACTACCACTCCCTTCTCCCATGAAATGGATTAATCACTTATGGGATTAAAAAATACATATGTTGCAATGATTCTGAATTCTGTAGGTGGCCACTACAAACTGGTGAAGCTGACTTGGGGAAAGAAACATAAGTGCCATCTCTAGACCAGACGATATCTAAAGTCTCACTAAGCTCCCAGCATTCTGTGTTCTGTAGGTAGCCTAATTTTCCTGGCTGGAAAACTGGGTTCATGCAGGAGAGTGGCAGTAGACAAGAGAGGAAAATGTCAGAGGGAGGCAATTTATATGTATTAAATAGCTGCCATTTATACAGTGCCCACCATATACCAGCTGTGGTGCCATATGTCCTCCATATATTCTTATAGGATGCATACAAAGTCTGGCAACATTAATGTTTATCTCTATTTTCAGATTAAGGCCGAAAGAGGAAAAGTCACTTTGCCAAAAAGACTCAGGTAGCAAATGGCATCCTGAGATTAGAACTGAGGTCTAAATTCACAATATTCTCACTGTATCTTGGATCCTCTTACATGGATCTTCAGAAATGGCCATGGAGTTAGGGCTATATATATACACTACATTGCTGATAGTTTTTGAATGGGAAATATCAGGAGAGGTATGACTCATGAGTTTTCAATAACAAGGTAGGTTGGGTGACTAAGTCTATTAAAAAGTCTGAGCATGAGATGAAGTCTGCATGTGGGTAAGAGACGGACTGAAGAGGAAAAGCTGGCACTTACAAATGTTGAGTCAAGATGTCCTACATAGCATAGTGAGAGAAACATCTTCCAAAGGAACAGAGTAGAGATTGTTCCCAAAGATCTGAACAGCACAAGCCTGAGGCAGAAAATGTATACTATTGGAAAATGAATGTCTTTCTTTTGAACTAATGCTAGTGTTGATTTATTCCCTTTTATAATTTACCTACTGGTTGAAAGGAAATTGCCCTTTATGATGATTGGAGGGGCACCTGGCTGGCAAATTTGGTAGAGCATGCAACTGTAAAATCTCAGGATCTTAAGTTCCAGCTCCATGTTGCACATGGAGCCTAGTTAAAAAAAAAAATAATAATCTAATGGTGGTTGGAGCCTTCCTGTTGATCCAATGGTAGAATCATATAGTCAGTCAGATAGAGGGAACAAAGCTTACAGTGTGCTGTTGATTGTCTTGTGCTCAGCTTTGAATCACTGAAGTACATAACTCTACAATTAACTTAATACATTTGAAGCATTTGTTTATTGCTGTTTACCTTCTGTAATGCTAAATATATCATAGGGACTCATTTTCAGTGTTGAATATAACTTAAGTTTTTACCTTGTGGTCTCCGCCTGGGCTGTTTAAATTGGACCAATTTCATTATTGACTTTCTTCCTCTCACTATACATTTTTCCATTAATTTCCACAAAGTCATTTTTCTTGAGATCCTACCCTTTGTAAGCTTCGCTGGTGTGAGGAAGGGTGAATGAGTTGCTGACATATCAAATGCTGACTTCTCCTAAGCTGTTTGAATTTGTGGTTTGACCAATCTGTTAGCGACTTTATTCTTTCATTACTAGATCAATATTTTCTTCATTTTTTCCCTCGTAGAATGTAAGTATTGCAATGGAGCTTTAGATATTCTAGATATGTCCAATGCCTATATGAAATTGTACTAAGGAACCATGTATACATTTATATACGCATTCACTCCATAAATATTTTGAATAATGAACTGTGAAGAAACATTGTTATTCTGCAAAATACCAATCCCATGAGGTGTTCTTTAAAAAAAAAGGTGGGGGGGATTCCCTGGTCAAGTACATTTGAGACATCTGTCTTAGAGAATCACAAACACACCTGAACCAATTATAAGAGTTGATCAGTCTCATAGTAATTAGTTTAATTTCTTGTTGCTGTCTATCTATCTTGCTCTTAGAGACACTGTGTTATGTTAGCTATCTGTATATCCTTGAATGTCAGGCCTCTTTGGTTGCCATTCCAACTTTGCTGATCATTTCTGTAGTTCTGTTTACATGGTTTCTGAAGTTAAGCACCATCTCCTGACCTCTTCCACCCCATTGCTACTAGGAAACTCATACTATCAGCTCACCCTACAGAGGACAGGCATTGCTGAGCTTCTGAATAATGCTAGTGCCCTCCTGTCCAACATACTCCTGATCACCTTGGTAAATGGAATGTTCTCTGGGTCTTCCTAAGGAACATGGACAGCCAAAATATTCTCTGGTCTTTTTCAGTAGACCCACTCTGAAATGCCCACTTTCATGGGCTTTTTGCTCTTTTTCTCCATGATCTTTCCAGTGGATCTGGTATCCACTTCATTTACTACTGACAGTTATTTCATCCAAGTTTCAATACCCATATCAGATCCAATATCCATATCTGATATGGACTGGAGTCCATATCAGATTGGTGCCTAGGTCAGTATTTTAACAACAATGAGTGTATTCCAATAATTGTTGGGGATTTGTATTACAGAGAATACCCTAATACTGTAAAACTCTCCCTTATCCAATGTTATATGTTGTTCTCCTTGATCTAATATCTTCATGATCCATCTCTGATACTCTCCCAGTTTCTACTGGCACATTTATCTATATCTGTTGTTCAGTTGGTGTAGAGTTTATTATCTGCTTTATTAGGCCAAGGACTTCCTCAGTCAGATCAAGCTGAGATTTAACCCTAATTATTGGACTAGTGGCCAGGAGGGAAAACAGAGTCAGAACCTGAGAAGGGCAAGCATTGTCTTCTAATACATCTGTCTCATTTGAGGCTTTTGTGCAATCTTCAAGTAAGACTAGGTGGGAATAAGAGGCTCTGTCTTCTAACAAGGGAGGGCCTCAGTTCTGTAGGCCCAGAATTTTCAAGGAAAACTAGTAGTTCAAGATTCTTAAATACATCTACCCAGATACCCTCATCTAAGCCTCTGGATCCCACTTTTTCATCAGAGCCTAACTTTGGTATTAGAAGACTTCGTTAGAACTAGAATTCAACCTTCTTTGAAGTTTTACAACTTGTACAATTAGGATTGAGCCTAGTTTTGGCTCAGTTGGCCCTCTGCTATGGGGTAAGAGAGGGTCTTTAAATCCCGTCAAGGAGCCAATGGAATTTCACACTTTCTTTGAATTTATGAGTGATCAATCTGAACCTATGATGTTCTCTTTCTTTTTTTTTTTTTAAAGATTTTATTTATTTATTTGACAGAGAAAGATCACAAGCAGGCAGAGAGGCAGTCAGAGAGAGAGGAGGAAGCAGGCTCCCTGCCGAGCAAAGAGCCCGATGCGGGGCTCGATCCCAGGACCCCGAGATCATGACCTGAGCCGAAGGCAGCGGCTTAACCCAGTGAGCCACCCAGGCGCCCCAATGTTCTCTTTCTTTAATGTATTAAGGGCACTCACTAACAACTACCAATTTTACTATCTTTAGAATGACTATTTTCCCTCATACTTTCCTTTGTACAGATATATTGCACCAGCCAGTGCATCTTCTTAAACTTGTATTCTATCCAAGTTCAGGGGAAAACATTTACTGTGCTATAGCATGCCAAGGACCATCAATCTCCTATGACCAGTAGAGGTGGGAGACCTCACTGTTGGCTGCAATGAGATGGGCAATCCAACTCCAGAATCCTTAGAGGTAGTTTCCTGGAATAACTCTAAGTAATAACTCTTTTATGTTTGGCTTATTAGAAGCAGAGTCTAAGATGAGGATTAGTTTTCAAGTGATTTATTAAGGAAGCTCTCAGGAGAAATCTGTAAGGAAGTGAGAGAAGAAGCTTTGCAAAGATATGGGTTCAGCTAAAGTCTAGCCTCACATCCCACAGAGAGCTATAGAGCATGAATGATGCTACAGAGTTGTCTCATCTTGAAGAGAGTGGGATGAGCTTTTTAGGCCAGTATTAGACTGTTGTTACTGTAAAGCGACCCTTTGGGAAGGAGGGCAAAATCTCTCTGAAATCCCTAGGCAAGAAGCTTCCCATATGCTAAGCGCAATCTTTCTTTGTAAAGGGCATAGCTATGAGTTGTTAGTAGCTAACAGTCAGAACATTGGGGGGATTGATGCACCATCTCAGGAAAGGAGATGTGAGTGGTACATCCAGCAGTATCTACTATAATAATGATGTCTGTTTATATCATATGGAACCAGGGTTTTTTGAATCACACTTTAAGAAACATTATTCTATATGCCAGGCACTGGAGTGGGAATAGACACATGAACAGGTAATTGCAACATAGTCACCTCCATCCAATATCTATTTATTATGGCTTAGTAGGTGGCAGGTGCTGTGCTAAACGTAAGGTAATTCACCATCTTGGTGTATCCAGGGCTGGGAGGATTCTCAGAATGCAAGACTCAGTTTTAAAGCTGGGACACTCCTGGGAAAACCAGGATGAATTAGTCATTCTAGCTAGGTGCTGGGAATATAATATGGAGTGATAGCATTTTCTACTGCAAGAACCACAGCATCTTCTAATCCAATGAATGTAATGTCAGGGATTCCTGGAGAAAATGGCTTCTGACTTTGCTTATGGAGAAGTAATAGAGGAGGAAGAGGCATTGTGCTGACTTGTGCTTTTCTAAAACCACTAGGCTGTATCATTTCCACTGGGCCCAGAGAACTCAACCAGTGCTCTTCTGAGATTTCACCTTCCTGCCAGGGGCCAGCCCTAGCTGTTGCTGCAACAAATATGATCATGTTCTAAAAGAAATGAGGGCTGCAGAAGTGCTCACATCATGTTAAATCCATCCCTTGACTTCCTTCAGGACAGAAGGGGCCTTCTAAACTGCAAAAGGTATATTGAAAACAGTGTCCAGAATGTATGTGCTATGGTGAGTGCTGTGAAGTGTGTAAACCTGGCGATACACAGACTTGTACCCCTGGGGCTAATAATACATTATATGTTAATAAAAAATAAATAATAAAAAAAGAAAAGAAAACAGTGTCCACATTTGACTGAAAAATATTGTGCACCTGTTAAGTGCCAGATGATGGACAAAGATCCCTTTATCTTCCTGCAGCTTACACTTTAGTGACAAAGACAGGCAATAATTATGACACATGGTAATGAATACTATGGTAAAAAGCAGAAAGACAAATTAGGAGGATAATGAAATAATCCAGGGGAGAGATGATGGTGGTTTGGATCAGGACACTGGTAATGGGTACAGTAATAAATATTTGGGTTCTGGATATATTTTGAAAGTGGAGCCAACAGGATTTACTGATGGGTTTGAATGAGGTATAAAAGAGAGGAGTCAAAGGGTGACTCCTAGGTTTGCAGCCTAAACAGTGGAAGGATGTTGCCAAATGATGAGATGGAGAATGCTGTGGGAAGAGCAGGTTTGAGAATGGGAGGAAGATCAGAAGTTCAGCTAAGAGGTGCACAAGCATAGAAGTTGAGTAGCCAATTGAATGTATGAATCTGAAGTTCAGGAGAGGCCTGAAAAGGATATATAATTTGGAGAGTCTTCAATTTATGATTGGTATTGAAAGATATAATCCTGTATGAGATCACCAAGGGAGAGGTATACATGGAGAAGAGAAGAGGTAAAATGACAGTGCTGGGGGAAGAAGAAGAACCAGCACAAGAGACTAAGAAGGAGCAGCCAATGAAGAAAAATAAAAACTGAGTGTGTGTATTTCCTGGAGGTCACAGGAAGACACTGTTTCAAGAATGAGGTCATGATCAAATGCAAGTCAAGTAAGATAAAGACAGAACTAGCCTCTGGATTTAGCAACATGAAAGTGACTGATAACTTTGATTAATCCAAGTTTTGACTACCAAATTGGTAAATTATTTCAGATATCTCCCAAAATGGCCTAAAGTTTCCAAAAAAGTGGCAAAATTTAGCATTTTGATTCTCAATCAGACTATGGTAAACTCAAGGGTGCAGCTTTTAACTTATTTGTCTCTAATACAATGCTTGATACATAATAGATATTCAGAAAATATTTGACAAATAAATGAAATGGATATGACGCTCAGCATTCAAGTCTCTTCCTCTCTTCCTTTTCCCCCTATTTTTCTGCAGGATACTGTCTTCTGCTTTTTAAATTTCTTCCTCAATAGATGAAAAAGTCAATCTTTCATGGATCCCCATTTTTTAAAAAAACTTTATTCATTTATTTGACAGAGAGGGATCACAAGCAGGCAGAGAGGCAGGCAGAGAGAGAGAGAGAGAGGGATGGGGAAGCAGGCTCCCCACTGCGCAGAGAGCCCAACTTGGGGCTCGATCCCAGGATCCTGAGATCATGACCTGAGCCAAAGAGGCTTAACCCACTGAGCCACCCAGGCACCCCCATGGATCCCCATTTTTGATAAAAAGAACTAATGTAAGAAGAAAAACATACAACAACAATAATAACAATTATGCTCTGAGGGCTTATTACGTACCTGTCACTAGACCAAGCATTTCATAAATGTAAGCTACACAATAACATTGTAAGGCAGGCAGTATTCTTCTTTACCATCTTACAGTTTAAAAAATTGAGACTCATGGCAGTTAAGCAATATACCAGTGTCTTTGGAGTAGTGCTTGCTATGTATTCACCCAAGTTCATTTTATTTTCTTTCTTGGCACACAGCTTGATACATTTCCTAGTCTCCTTTGCAGTTAGGTATGGCCATGTGACTGATTCCACAATACAATGTGGGCACAATGATAGGTACCCATAATAGCCTTACATACATAATTTTTTCTTTCTTTCTGTATACAGGAGCTAAAGAGAACAAACCTTGAAACCTGGTAGAGTCACAAGATGGAAGGAAATGGTCCCTGAATGACTGTATGGAGCTGTCTGCCAATCAGGAACATGGACATTTGTAAGTGTAAGAAGTAAATTTATTTTGTTAGGCCATTATATTTTGGAATTTGTTACTACAGCTAGTATTACTTACCTTAAATGGTTATACAGTTTGCAAGTCTGAAAGCTTGTTTTATGGAGGGGCACAACTGGAAGACACTGGACTAGGGGGATAACAGGCATGAAGTGTAGAAATATATCAAAAAGAAGGGATTTAAGTGACTGTTCATACAACACATGCTATATGCTGAGATGTTCCTCTCTCTTCCCCATTTTGACTGAAGAATGCTGTCAAGATGTTTCCCCTCCAGGCCAGAGATGAGTACAGTATTCTCTGGGGTCTCTAATCTCCAGGCAAGAAAAAAAGACTAAAAGATATTGACCAAGGGGTTTCCTAACACACAGTCTGGTAAAGTCATTGCTGACAAGCTCTGCTGCTCAGCTGAGAGCTTCCCATCAGTTCTTTGGCTTCTCACTGTCATTTCTAACAAGCAATCAGGATTACCAGACATGAGGAGAAGCACTAACGTGAAATACAGACACCAAATAAATAAACAGAGGAAATACAACACAGAGGGAACATGGACGTGAGGAAATGTCAAAACATCTTTCATTAATGTTCTTAAGAGAGATAAGAGAGTCCATGAATAAAATGAGAAAAAAGATGCTCTAAAAGAAAGAAAGAGAAGAAAAGTTTTTGATAATTAAAAACACAAGAACAGAAATAAAAATCTTTATAGAAGAATTGGAAGATACATTTGAAGAAATATCACAAAAAAGTTGAACAAAAAGACAAAGAAATAGAAATAGAAATGAAATTGTGCAATATTAGAGGACTGGTCCAAAAGAAATTCCAGAAAAAGAGATCAGAAAAGGCCAAAGAGAAGGCTGGAAACAATCCATGAAATGATTTAAGAAAATTTCCCAACACTAATGGACATGAGTTGACGAATCAAAAGAGCTGCCACCTGGTGCATGAGGCTACATGGGGGGAAGTGATTTGCATAAAGGCTTATCATGAAATTTCTGAATATTGGAGACAAAAGAAAATTCTGTGAGTTTGCCCACATGATGGGCAACCCACCAAATCTGGGCAGAGACAGCCCCTCTTGAGTGCTCTCGATAACAAGTTCTGAGTAACCTGAGCTTAGAATGCTGTGGAGAGTCTGAACTAGACCTGATTTCTCTTGAGCATATGCTGAGGAAGTTCTTGCTCTCTGCTTCATGACTTGCTGCTTAGATAAGCTGAGAACACTCATTTATGTAAGGAATGTTCTGCTTTGATCTGACCTTGAGAGCTGGACTTAGCCCATGTAAATTCAGAGCAGCCCACTCACACTATGTTCCTTCCGTCCGTCTGGTTCTTGACCCACATTACCACCTTGTCAGACAAATTCCAGTGTTCCTGATGTGAGCTCTATGTTTTGAGGAGTTGCTTGTGACCTTAACCAGTGACTTCCCCAGAAGGGGCTCTTATGAAACCTCAGGGAAGCTGAAGCCAGTCCATGACCTAGAGACTCAGCTCAGCCTGTTTTCTCATATGGGTCTCTATCTAGCAGGGACGCATGTGACTTCATGCTGCTTCTCATTTTCCAAAATGAAACCTGTTATTTGGATCTTCATCCCCAAGTGGAGATCCACAAGTAAAAGCTGGGGAATGATTAACACAGAAGGTGGAATGGTGGTTACTTCTGGACGGGGTTGCCGGGATAAAGGGAGAGGCATGTGACTGAAAGGGACACAGTGGGTGCCTACGGGACCAGTAATGTTCTTGTTATTAACTGAATAGTAGTACAAGAGTACTTTAAACTGTTCTGTATGTATGATCCATTTCATAATTTTGAAACATGAACAGTTGAGCCAAGAAATTGTCCTGGGTCCTTCCAGCAATGATAAGCTCTGATTTTGTCAGGCTGTGATTAGAATTGGATGCGAAGAATGAATCTGATGGGACAATTCATTGCAGTTTATGAGATCACTCTGGTAGGGAGAGCACTGATTTGGTATGAATGTTTGTGGGTCCTGGAGACAAGGGTGATGAACTGCTGATGGACAGTAGGGGTCAGAGAAAACTCTGTGAGGTAGGTTGACCAGGAAATGCTTTCATCCTTGCATTACCTCTCTCCATCTGGTTTATTCTCAACAGTATCCAGAAAGATTCTTTAGTAACTTAAGTCAGATGGTTTCACTTCTCTGCGCAAAATTCTCCATAGAGTTCCCATGTCTTATAGGGTAGAATCTGGAAGGATAATGTATTATCTGGCCTCGTACCACTTCTGTGACCTCTTCCCAACTATCCATGTCCACCATCCGCCATTCACAATGCTTCAACTCCTCTAATATGCCACTCTTTCTCAAAGGGACCAGGTACACCTCTACCCCAGGGCCTTTGTACTTGCCAGCCTCCTCTGCCTGAGGATTGCTACCTACTCATATTCCTAGGGCTTGCATCCTCATTTCTTTCAGATTCCTGCTGAAATGCCACTTTGTGAGGCCTTTCCTGATGATTCTGTGTGAAATTTCAACTCCTACTTCCATCTTTAACATTCCCTTCCCTTTGTATTTTTCTCGTTTCATATATTTATTTGTTCTTTTGTTACTGCTTTTTCTCTCCTGACTAGAATATAGCCTCCATAGGGGCAGAATTTTTATCTGCTTTTTTTGCTGGAATAGTCTTTATATGCAGAGAGTGTCAAAGCTACACCTAAGTTTTCCTCTAAGTCTGCCTGGTCCTGGGACTCCATTTTTCAGATCTGTGGTGTTTCCTTTCATAAGGAGTCATTGATGGTATGGCTAAACAGTGGATGTTGATAAAATGTATTCACCCTGAGGAGCATGAAGAGTGCCAGTCAAATGCCAAAGCTTATTACTACCATTAGAAAATCACAAGGAACTCTGATAGGCCTGGGAGTAGCCCAAGCTTCCAGACTCTTATGGCACCTTCCAGATTGCCTGAGCTACCCCACTGGCATCCTCTGAGCCCTCGTAATTTAGCCAATTACTTGATATGCATTCTCTTGCCTTATAATGCTTTCATCAAATTACAACTTACAACAGATCAGGACAGGCCTAAGTAAAAACAGAGAATTGCTCTTTTGGTGGAAAATTTTCAAGAGGACAGCAGAGTAAACACCAAAGACTACTCAGGGCTTAATGGGAATTATTCCTCCTGTTTGATTTGGAAGGCTTTGTTGATTCCAAATAAGAAAAATTCAGACTCCCTCATGCCCAGAAACTGAATTTACTTGAATGCCCCATTAGGGATGGAGAAACTGGGATGAGTTTTTAGAAGGAAAAGTGGAAAAAAAAAAATAGAACTTCCTAAGTAGACAAAGGGAAAATTTGTGACCTGCAAAACTCTTTAAAGGACCAATGGATTTTTTGTATATAAGCAGAGACTTTAGTTATGAAGGAGGGGGGAATATACCTATAAAACTTCCCCCACCTTAAAGTTAGTCACTCTGAGTGATGATTTATTACTTTAGAAATAAAAGGTCTGGGGGTGCCGGCGTGGCTCATTCAGTTCAGTGTCCAACTTTTGATTTTGGCTCAGGTCATAATCTCAGGGTTGTGAGTTTGAGCCCCACATTGGGTTCTGTGTTGGGTGTGGAGCCTGCTTAAGATTCTCTCTCTCTCTCTGCCCTTCTCCTCTTCCCCCCAAATAGAAAATAACTAAAATGCCTGGACAGACACATTCTGGTTTCTTGGCAATAAAGCAAGACTGAACCATTTTTGGTAAAGGAAATAATTTGGCTCTTATCACAGTCCTTACATTTGTGTAATGTTTTACCTTTTGTAGAAGTTGCATACTCCATCAGTTTACCTTCTCAATAGTTCTGGAAAAGGAACAGGACAAGAAATACGTCCCCAATTTGCTATTGAAGAAACGAGGTCTCAAAGAAACTGTTTCTTCCAACATCCTTTGTGCAGTGCTGCCCAACTTTCTGGAATATTCTATAATTACATTGTTTCATATGGTAATTACTATATACTACTAAATACCACAGGGGTATTGAGCACCTGAGATGTGGTTAGTATGATGGAGGAACTGAATTTTTAATTTTTTAAACATTTTAACTAACATTTAAACAGCCATTTGTGGCTAGTAGCTACCGTATTAGACAGTTAGCAAGTAGACACAGTAGAGACTCTAATCAAAAATGGGTGATTCCATGCCCATGTTTCCTAGTCTGGGCAAGTTGTAATTAATTATGCAACAGGAAGTGTAATTTGCTAAGAATGTCATAGCTTTAGGAAAGAGTAAAGCGGAATTGGTCCCAGAGACCCTTGGTCCAGCGTACCTGGGTTCAATCCCTTGGACATTTTCATGCAGGCAAGTGCCTACAGCTTGGCTTTTCCAGTAAAGCACAGGATGAAATCTGGTTGCCATTATGCCTGCTATATGATCTTTTTGTGGCTTCCATCTCTTTAGAACAAGAAAAAAGGCCTGAGCCTCTCAACATATGCTAGAATGATAAGCACCTATTTAATCTCTGTCACTGCAAAGAGAACAGAATATCTCCTTTGAAGTGAAGAAAGTTGTTTTGTGAATTTAGGCCAATTCCCTTGGGCTGAGGTGGGAGTGAGGGAGGTAGAGAGTTAGGCCAGGCCTCATGTTTCCCAGCAAACTCCCAGATCTGAGGATATGTTCGTATTCTGTGCTACAGAAGGAGGAAGGAAAGAGGGGGGCATTCATACTTAGTGGGAGCAAGTTGTTCATTTGTTTCTACATCAGCCTTGTGGGTTTGGAACTATTATAAAGCAGAGTTTCTCAACCTCTGCACTACTGATACTTTGGGCCAAATATTTTCTGCTGTGGGGGACTGTCCTGTGCATTGCAGGATGTTTCATTGCACCTCTGACCTTTGTCCATCCCCCAGCTATGACAACCAAAAAAAAAAAAAAAAATGTCTGCAGATATAGCCAAATAAATTCTGGATGCATCCAGGTTGAGAACCACTGTAGTGTCAAACCATTTCATGAATCCAGCCAATATCACACAACCAGTATTTTGCTTGGAATATTTTTAAACTCAGGTTCTACCTCCCACCCCCAAAGCCCATTATCTTTATGTCATACCATTTTTAACTCTTGGTGGAGTTTGGGAAAAAGCATTAAAATTAATTAAATTAAAATTTAAATTAATTATAGTAAAATTTAAATTAAAACCAGAAAGAGAATAAGAGTCTTTAAAATCCATCTCTTCCTTCCCTAATCCAATAATCATGCATTCCTAGTGTTTCAAATAGAGCCTGATACAGACAGTGCATTCAATAAATATTTTCTAGACTGTGTGCATGAATGAATGAAGCTCAAAGATATCATGTCTGCCATTTTCAGACATTGGGTGAGACAGGGTCAGTGTCAGGCATGTGTTCTAAAGGATCAGAATGTAGAAATAGAAAGACTTAAAAGAATTTGAGCTGGGGAAGTTTCATGGGATGATTCCAAACTAAGAGTCTTTGAAAGATATTCTCAAATTAGGATCCCAGAGATGAGCCACCAAGACAAGACTTAAGCAGTAGTTATCCTAGTGGCTAAGAGCGTGAATGTGAAATCAGACAGATCTGGCTTGGATTCTGACTTTTTTTTTTTTTTTTTTTTATTTATTTATTTTTTTTTTAAAGATTTTATTTATTTATTTGAGAGAGAGACAGTGAGAGAGAGCATGAGTGAGGAGAAGGTCAGAGGGAGAAGCAGACTCCCCATGGAGCTGGGAGCCTGATGCGGGACTCGATCCCGGGACTCCGGGATCATGACCTGAGCCGAAGGCAGTCGTCTAACCAACTGAGCCACCCAGGCGTCCCGGATTCTGACTTTTTTGATTGTTTAGCATGTGACCATCATTCTTTTTCTAACCATAAAGAAAAGAAAGATCCATAGATCAAGGATCAGAAGAGAACAGGGTGGAGCTTGAGTAAGTCAAAAAGATAAGAGGTGGTCCAGGATGGCTGCTTTTATGGGACTGCCGGGGCAGGGATGGTCAGTGTGCTAGGCTGCTGAAAGATGAACAGTCTCAAGAAGTAAACTTCATCTGGTTGTCTCAGGACAGTTTCCCCAGAAGCAGATGAGAGACAGCAATTTGTGCACAAGTAACTTATTAAGGATATACTCCCAGGAGAAACTAGAAAAGGAACAAGGAAAGCAGGTTGGAGAAGAGGAAGTTGATCAAGGGTACAATTTCAGGCACAGTTCCAGGCTAGCCTGCTCCTGTGGGGGGCTCTGGAGTATAAATTACATCTTGAGAGTTCCTCCTGCCTTGAGGCCAGGGAGCTTTGCTTTCCTTCTTCAACCAGTGACCATTGGCTCTAGGATGCCTTGAGAGCTTTTGGCTCTCTGCACATTCAGGCAATTTGGCTCACTGGCTCAGGAGTGTTTCTCTAAAGTACACAATAGCCAAACCATGGAAGGAGCCAAGATGCCCTTCAGCAGACGAATGGATAAAGAAGATGTCCATATGTAAAATGGACTATTACTCAACCATCAGAAAGGATGAATACACACCATATTCATCAACATGGATGAAAGTGAAGGGGATTATGCTAAGGGAAATAAGTCAGGCAGAGAAAGACAATTATCATTTGATTTCACTTATATGTGGAACATAAGGAATAGCATGGAGGACATCAGGAGAAGGAAAGGAAAAATGAAGGGGCGGGGACGATCAGAGGAGGAGACGAACCATGAGAGACTATGGACTCTGGGAAACAAACTGAGAGTTTCAGGGGAAAGCGGGGGCGGGGGGGGGATAGATTAGCCTGGTGATAGGTATTAAGGAAGGCACATATTGCAATGAGCACTTGGTGTTATATGTAAACAGTGAATCATGGGACACTACATCAAAAACTAATGTATGGTGACATAACATAATAAAAACAAAACCATCAGTAATTTAAAAATACAAAATAAAGTTGTAAATAAAAGTAATTAGAAATAAAGCATACAGAAGCTGAGGATAGATGTACAAAACCAGTATAAAACAGATACGAATGAATCTAGGCATAGCATTGAAAGTGTCCACTCCAGGTGTTGAGGACTAAATTGAGTTGCTCTTTGGTCAAATGATGAGTAGCCTTATAAATGATTGTGAAGCTGTTGAGAACAAGAGAACTGGATAAATCAGGGCTGATTGGGAAGGCAGGATTGAGGTACAAAGCTTTGGAGGTGGCCAGCCATAGGTCCTGAATCCTCTTTAGGTATTTTTGATCTGCTCCAGCTTCAGGCCATCGTAGCCTGAGGCTCTGGGGCTCTTGGCTCTTTCTTATGGATTCAAGAAAACTGCCTGTCTGGGCCCAGGGCATGGGCATGCCAGAATTGACTGCACAGAGATAGAGGGTTAATTTGATATAACAACTTCTATTGGTCCAGTGAAAATGATGAGAATAACAATAATAACTGAAATTATTGGAGCACTTCCTATATACCAGGCAATGGGTTAAGGGCTCAGTTGGCATCAACTCTGTCTTTCATCATGAATCTGCAAGGCGGTTACTATTACCACCACCATAATTTCTAGATTAAAAATTGAGGCTGAGAGAGGTTGTTTTTGCAGGTTACGTAGCTCTTGAATGATGGAGTCAAAAGGCAAATTCAACTCTAAATCCAAAGCTCCTTTTCTTAACTCCCAAGGGACAAACACCCCCTCCCCCGCCATCATCGCTAAGCATTTATTGAGACTCTTAATACTTTCCTGGTTCTTGATGGGTTTGTGATCCAGGGGAGGGAATGGATAAGTAAGTTCTGATTACATGAAAACCAATAAGAAGGGTCCAGACACATGTCATCAGATCAGTATAATTGTTTTGGATACCTAGAAGCTTTTAGGTTGTGTTTTATCAGCAACCTGCGGCAGCAAAGCCAAATGCTTCAGCAGTGATGTTATGGTGGACAGAGAGGTGGAGTGGGTTGGAAGCAGAGGAGGATTGGGGAATGCAACCTGGGCTGGTAGGGAATTTGAGGACAAATTCCTCTTCTTGTGCTGATCTCTTGGGAGACAAAGAACATCTGGCCTGGGATAAAAGGAACCTTGGAGGTGCTACATGGGAAGGGCAGCCTCCCATGGTCCCTGCCTGCCTCCACCCCTTGCCTTGGCAGGCAGGGCAAGGACAATCCCCCATCCTTGGCCTTTGTTGGTGTTGGGTGCAGGCTAAACAGAGAGTGCCTGGATTCATTTAGAAATGGCTGAGGTGTCCTGGGGAGATCAGTCAGTTTGGAATCTGGTGACTTGGGGCTGACACGTCACTCACCAGCTAACCATTCTTGGGAAAGTCACTTAATGTTTCTGATTCTCAGTTTTCACATCTTTAATAATAGGGTAGCTAACATTTATGCAGTACTTACTAAGTCCCAAACATTGCTCTGAAAGCTTTGCCTACTATATTTAACTCAATCTTTAAAACAACCCTATGAAACAGTTATTATTATCATCATTTTATAGATGAAGAAATTGAGCGCCAAGGAGATTAAATGAAGGAGACCACTTGTCCTGGACTGCCTGGCACTGTCCCTACTTACACATGTTATCCCAGCTTCTCACTGGGCTTAACTTTCTATCATCTTTCATGCTTAAAAGTTTGGATATTAAATTATATGATCACTTAAATTACATTAACTTGCCAAAATCATAGCCCTGGTAAGTGGTAGAGCAGATGTCTACACCTGGAGAGTCAGATTCCAGGGCCCACACTCTTAATCACCAAATGAATACTAGCCACATCTGTTTCAAAGGGTAATTGTTTTCCTCCCTCTCTCCCTTCCTTTACTCCTTCTTCTTCTTTCCCTCGTTCTCTGCCTGTCTTTTTCCTTCTACGTTTATTGGGCACCTACCACAGTGCCCCACATTAAGGATGTAGGATGGTTTATGATCTCAATGAGTTTAGAGTCTGTGGGAAGGCATGAAATCAGAAGTCAGAAATCAGTCCTTGCAACTCACAGTGAAAAATGCAATATGACAGACAAAATACTAGGTGCTGCAGGAACACAAGAAAGGGAACCCTAACTGCGCGTGAGAGGCTTCAAGCAAAGTTGAAGCATGAGGTGACTTTTAAGGTATGTCTTAAGGATGTGTGGAATTGTCTAGACACTTGCCAGGGCTGTTAAGGAAGGGGTGAGGTGCAGAGCAATGCGAGCAGAAGAAACTGTTTGCTCCTACACAGACATGGTATACCAGTCAGGAATGAGTTCAGCCACAAATAATAGAACATCCAACTAAAAGTGGTTTCAGGCTCAGGCACTGGTTTCCTTGTCTAACAAGAAGCGTCAAGGTAGGCAGTTCTTCACTGTTCAGTCTCCCATCAGAGACCATCTTTTTGCTCTGGGGTCCATCCTTAAATAGCCTGGGTCTTTCTCCTTGTGTTTGACATCTAATGGCTCCAGGATGGCCTTTGGAATGGGACAGACCTTACCCTCAAGCCTGGCCTAGCCCCTTCTCTCTGGAATCTTGCATAAGTCACTTGACTTCCAGTTTTTTCATCAGCCAAATAGGCGTGGTGTCAGCTGGGCTTGTGGACAGATGACGTGATATGAGCTACTGCGTGTCAAGCACAAAGTAGACAACAGAAGAGAAAATGGATTTGCTCCCCGTTTCAATCCATTTTTTTTGTTCTTGTTGTGCATGTATTTGCATTGTTTTGGGTGGAGGGTAGGGGCTAGAGTAAAAAAAGAGAGGAACCCACATTTTGGGCTACGTTTAGGAATTAAATTTATAATCATAGTAGCCATATTCATAAGAAACCACCCATCCTTTATAGGTAAGTATAGCTTATATAATTAGCAGAAGGCAGGCCAAGCCAGCCACAACTGCTGACCCATTGCAAAGCCTGCCATGCGGTCAGCAACTCAGAAAGTAGGGCAGACAGGAGGCACTGGAAAGGCCAAGGAGCATCTGGGTCTTTCCTGGGCTTTTACCTTGTGTGGTTGACAAAGGCAGCTCAGCATTCTGAAGATTCATATCCAAGTTTGTTGGATTTTTGTCCAAAGCCAGAACTTTAGATCAGCCACAGTTATATTGGAGAGATTAACTGTTCCAATAGAAGAGGGTGACCATTAATTAAGCCCCAGAGGCTGTCAGGATGAATTATGGCCTTGTTAGGAGAGTGGATGCATCCTGCTATCAGGGGAGATGGAATCAGTTTTTGAGGAGCTTTCTGTAGCTTCCTTGGACATGTCCTATTTTCCCTGACTTAGAAGGGATTTACTTTTTCTTAAAATGTTTTTGTTTGCAAAGTCTATAAAAAGCAAGATGACTTTATTATTGGTTCAGTTATGATGGTGATCTATGAGCCAATGAGTTCATTCCTTGGCATTTTGAAAAATCAAATACCAAAGAACTGGAAATGTGTTAAGTGATTCTCCTCTGCCAGGGGGTGACTTTTACATAATATCTGATTTTCAATGGGAAACTAGAAAGAGTTCATTTAAAACAAAGACAAACCTGTGGCCCAGTGTAAATATGGGGACTACATCAGTCTCCGTAGCTGGCAGTGCTGGTATCACCAGGACCATATAGCAATATTGTTTTCATTAAAAAAAAAAAACCCATTCAGTCTTGAAGACACTCAAGAGGAGTCTGAAATTCTTCGGGATGAGCTAGCTTCTCCTATCAATCAAAGGTTGGCAAATCTTTTCTGTAGGGGGCCAGATAGTCAGTATTTGAAATGTGCAGGTCTCATGATCTTTATTATAACTCCTCAGCTCTGCTGTAGTGGCACAAAAGCAACCATAGATAATAATAAATGAATGAGTTTGGCTGTGTTCCAGTAAAACTTTATTTACAACAACAGGTGGTAGGCTGATTTGGCCTATGTCATTGTTTGCCAGCTCCTGCTATCGAAGGTATATTGGAAGGGCGATTAGAAACTAAATACATTTATTTAAACACCAACATATTTATTGGGTTAGAAATCATGACTCTGATAACACTGAAGTTATCATAAAAATAAACTTTAAAAAATTACTTTTTAAAAATTTTATTAACATATATTATTTGTCCCAGGGGTACAGGTCTGTGAAATCATCAGGCTTACACATTTCATAGCACTCACCATAGCACATACCCTCCCCAATGTAAAAATTACTTTTTTAAGAATAAAAGAAATGCTTTTATTATTCATAAATAGGAGAACACAAAAAATAGAAATGCAAGAATAGGTCTATACATAGAATATGTTGTGATAGACAAGCTGGGTTGGCTAATCTGACACCCATTTGCCCCCTTCCTCCTTGCTACCTCTATTATAGTAGTTGGAGAGCCAACAATTCACTGTCCTGGCTTTTCTACTTCTAGGGATAGCCATATAGCTCACAAATGTCTAGGGCCATTCCACACTCTCTAAAACAACCCCTTTCAAAAGCAATGATGATAATGCTCATTTGGAATCTGTAATTGTGGCTTTGCTGAACTGCATTTAAAGCGTAATATCTAAGAACAAAGACCATTCACAGATGCTGACTGCAATCCAAAAAAAGGGTCAAGGGTCAGGGAGGCCTCTGGAGGTTAACTTCTGGTTGCATGCATGATTTTGCTTGACAGTTTAAAGCTTGAGTCATCATAAATATTTGTGTATGTAAAAAAAAAAAAAGATCCCATTAAAGCAAATGTTCAACTGAAAATATGAAATTCCAAATCACATGTCCATTATATATGACCTAATTTGAGAACTAAATTATTTTCTAGTTTTATTTTACTCTGGAGAAGTTCATTTTGAAATCTTGGATGAGCTTACCTTCTTCGGTATTAGGCTGGTGGAAATATTCATGTATTTCTTGAGTTTTTTTTAAGACAGAGGTTGGCAAACTATAATCCACGGGCCAACTTTGGTCCACCATCTTTTTTTTTAAAATAAATTTTTATTGGAATACAATTGTTATCTACTCATGTGATATGACAGCAGAGTGGAATAGTTAAGACAGAGACCACATAGCTTGAAAAAACTAAAATACTTACTCTCCAGGCCTTTACAGGAAAAGTTTACTGAATCTTGGTTTAAAAATTCTGGAATTAAAACTTCTTGCAAACACACATAAGGTGGCTGAGTGGAGTGACATTGTTCGTAAGTACTCACTGAATATTTGTGGAAAAAATGATGGAGAGAAAAGAAATGTGGAAAACCTAGGTTTTACTTCTTAATGCGCTGTGACCTTGATACCTTTTGGGCAAGAGTTGCCTGTATTAGGGATGATACTCTACAACTTACTGAAATCCTACTTTGACCATCTTAAGTGTGTTATATCCATGATCTAGTTTAGGTCCCACCACAACCTGGAAGCTTGTATTATCATTACATAGGCTTGGTGATGGCCAATTTTCTTGTGTTCAGAGCCTTGTTCATTTCATCTTAGGACTCCAGGTCTATTCTGGATGATTGAGCTTGCTAACCATCTGATTACCTAATAAATAATACAGTTTTAGAAACTTCTTCTATAGCAATTGTTTTTTAGTTATACAAAAGTTGAAGAAGTATTACAGAGGTCCAGTATATGTTTCCTTCAACTTTTCCTAAAATAAACACATTACTTCCATAGTGCAATGATCAAAACCAAGAAATCAGCATTGAAACAAAACTGTTAACTTAAAATACAGATCTAATAGAAATTTGACCAAGTTTTCCAGAATTCTCTTTTAGAATTACATCCAGGATCGCATACTGCATTTAGTTTTTGTGTTTCCTTAATCTCCTCTAGCCTATGACAGATTCTCAGATTTTCCTTGTCCTTTTTGACCTTGGCATTTATGAAAAGTACTTCCAGATTTTTTTTTTAAGACTCTCTCTCAATTTGATTGCCTGATGTTTTCCATAATTAGATTGAAGCGATTCATTTTGGTGAGAATAGCAAAGAAATAATGTGCCTTTCTCCAGGGTTTGTGATGTTTCTATGTCTTATGACTGGTGATGCTAACCATCACTTGATTAAGGTGGTGCCCACTAGTCTCCTCCACTTAAAGATATGTGAACACCTGGATACAATGAGATGTTCTACCTGTTCGAACTCTTCTAAATAACTGCTTACATCAAATCCCATTCTATCTTTAGTCTTGAACAGGACACTTTTCTTTTGCATTTATTCTTGATTCTAAGTCTCCAGGTTACGTTTACCCACAAAACCCCTTATAAACCATTACGTGTTTTCTTTAAATTTGACTCTAGAAAGGAAGGTATGACTACATTTAATCTATCTATCTATCTATCTATTTTTGCCATCCCATGCTTCCTCTTACCTTATGATCCAAGAGAAAAAGAAGAAAAAATTTCCTTTGTAACACACTGTTATCTGCACATATCCTTTCTTCCTGTTACAGTGGCAGAAGTGTCTTTAATCAATGTAAGGTCAATTCCTGACTGTGTGTTGAATCCCAGCCCTTCTCCTCTCATCAGGTTTAAGGAATGATGGTGGATCCTTGGGATGGGAATGGTGCTGTGAACAAGTATTTAGCTGTAGAAGACTACTGACATGGGAAACTGTTAACAATGTACTTCATTCCTTGGTGGGCATCCATATTTACCTCTGGTATCCTTTTCCTTCTGTCTGAAAAAGGACTTCCTTTAACATTTGTTGGAATATAGCTCTGTTGGTGATGAATTCTTTCATCTTTTTATATATCTTCATAAGTTTTTATTTTGCCTTAAAAAACATTTTTATTGAGATATTATTCACATACCACACACTTCACTCATGTAGGGCATGTAATTCATTGGTGGTAAGTGTAGTCACAGAGTGATGCAGCACCCATCACTACAACTTAATTTAGAACATATTTTCATCATCCGTCAAATAGCCTGTACCCGTTTGCCATCACTCTCAATTCCACCCTCCCCTTGACCCTTTCAGCCCCTGGCAACCACTCTTCTACTTTTTGTCTCTATAGATTTGCCCTTTATGTACATTTCATAGAAATATATCATAGAATACATGAAAGAAAGATTTACTCCTGCTATTTCTCCTGTTTGTCTGCCATCCCCTTCTCAGAAGATGAAAATAGATTTATCAAAGACTATTGACTTTAATGCATCAGCAGTTAGTTCCTTCTAGGTCATAGCTCAAAACTGATTAGACATATGAAGCTGGTTCTACTGAGCTACTTCACTGAGAAACAAAAGTTGACATGGGGTGCCTGGATGGCTCAGTGGGTTGTGTCTGACTCTTGATTTCAGCTCAGGTCATGATCTTAGGTCCATGAGATCAAGCCCCACATGGGGCTCTGTCCTGGGTATGAAGCCTGCTGAAGATCCTCTCTCTCTCTTTCCCTTTGCCCCTCCCTACCCCCACTTGTGCACATTCTCTCTCTAAAGAAAGGAAGAAAGAGGAAAAAGGAAAAAAAAAGAAAGGAAAGTTAACAGACTGAAGGAAATAAGCAAATGATCATTCACTATGACCACTGAGTGCAGAGCTGATAGCCCTCTAGACCTCATTTGATAGCTTAATAGAGGAGTGAAGTACACAGTATTTATTAAAAATGTCTACCCGAATGGTTAGTAATCTAAGCTCTTTGAAAATATACTTAAATTGAAACTCACAGATATCAGAAAAGTCAGTTAATAGAATGTTGCTGTATGTATATGTAGAGCCATGATGGTCAATAGCAATCCTTCAGGGGCACCTGGGTGGCTTAGTGGGCTAAAGCCTCTGCCTTTGGCTCGGGTCATGATCCCAGAGTCCTGGGATCGAGCCCCACATCGGGTTCTCTGCTTGGCAGGGAGCCTGCTTCCTCCCCTCTCTCTCTGCCCGCTTCTCTGCCTACTTATGATCTCTCTCTCTGTCAAATAAATAAATAAAATCTTTAAAAAAATGGCAATCCTTCAGAGGTGCCCCATAAATAACCCCCACATACACCTTTGCTTAGTTCCTCCCAAACACATCACCCTGTTTGTTTTATTCAGAGTATTTGTCACAATCTGAAGTAATCTTGTTTACCTCTTTCTTCTTGCGTTCTATCCCCTGCCCTTACCCCTACCACTTGGGGGTGAGCTCAGGGAGGGCCAGAGCCTCCTTCACTGCTGGATTTAATACTTTACACAGGACCTGTCACAAAGTAGGGCCTCACTGAGGATTCACTGAATTTTTGGTTAGAAGAACAAAGCTCCAGTAGGAATTCAGTACAGCTAGGATGGAGCAGGACAGCATGAAACTGAACTTTCAACCAAAAATCAGTTCTGACATAAGCTATGTTCATTTATGTAAGAAGTATTCACTGTGGACTGACACTGTTGGAAGCTCTGGGCCATATGCCAGACCTTGGACAAGTCACTTAAACTGCCTGGGCCTTATTTTCTCCCCCTGCAAGTGGACACATTGAGATACACCTCACAAGATAGTAGTGTATGTAAAATGACTCTACACACTACAGTGGTCTACATAAATGTATAATATTCTTGACTACTTTAATATAACTTTATTTTGAATTTCTAATCCTTCTAGAAGGGTCTTCATGACCTCAGTCTGGGAAGACTTAAATGGTTTCTATATTTATTATATAAGCAACTATAGTGATTTTCCTTTATCATATTTTCTTTTCTTTGGTGGGAGCATCCTAAACATTTTGAATTTTCTCAGGGAACGATGCGATGTCTTCATCCTCTCTTGACACCTCTCTCTGAGATACAAGAGTGTAGGAGTCCAGCTTGGAAGTTGGCCACTGGGGAGGAGAAGACGAGAAAGGAAAAGTTGGTGTTTGCAAGTTGCCTTGGTTACAGGTATCACCTCCCTTCTGATGAGGGCCTGCCCTCAGAGAAAGCCTGGTTTTAATTTCCCCTTTGAAATGGGGACTGGACATTGTTGCCAATTTAGATTTCACTGGTCAGCTGTTTGGCAGATTCTGGTCCCCTGAGTCTATTTTTTTTTTTTTTTTTTTTTGCTCAGGCTACCCACTGGCCTTTTTGCAGCCATGATTCATTAGTCCAACAGTTCTGATTTGGGTCAGGATGAATGGCCTTAATACTGCTGCTCACTAATCACCTTGAAAAGGACCACTCAAGCCATAACTGTGGGGTGGGGAGGGTGTCACCCCAGGAAAAATAGTGATGAAACCCTATTCTACTGGATGAAACACTCTGTGTTTTGATAAATGCATTGCATGGTTGGGATGTCACTAATGTTCTTACAAGTGGAAGGGGAACTGGTGTGGGGAAAAGAGTGAAGATACAGGTGTGAGAGGTTCTGAGAGCTGGGGTGACATTGGGGTGACACAGATGGGTTGGTTGTATGGTTCAGGGCAGGTTCATCATCTGCCAGATGGAGTTTGCTGCCCAGGTTCCATCCCTGGAAGTGTGGGGAGCTACTTTTGGGGCAGTGTACCAAGGGAAGGTTTTGAGGGCCAGGTTGACTTGGCAGAGAGGGACCTGGAAGGATCTAAATATGCAATCATAGAGCTAAAGAGTAGAAATAAAAGTAGAAGCCAGGAGGTAGACCAAGACACCAAAAGCTGGGGAAAAAGTGAGACACAAGTTGAACTGATGGGACTCAAGAATTATAACTGGGCAGAGAGAATGAATGGTTGGTGATGAAAAAGGGGGAGAGAAGGATTTCAAAAAGAATTTAAGGGCAAGATGAAAGGGGGAGAAGCTGCTATTCAAGTATCTGAATCCACAGATGCTGGCTATCTGCTAGAGCATTTCTTGGATGGAATCCCAGAGAAATTTTTCTTAGGTGTACTGGGAGTGGGGACATGGCTTCCTCATTCTGGGAAGTCAGGCCAAACCATGCTTTCATGAAGGTGATGTTAATACATGTGACAATGCCTTGTTAACCATAAAAGTTCGAATGTTAGTGATTATTGATGTTTACTCTATGATAATAACAAACATGTGTATTATTTCCCCTTTGGCCCCTGAGAGGATCCTCTCTTGCCAGCTGACCTCAGTCAAGTCTACCTCCGCCCATCAGAGAGGTTCTAGTGGTGGAACCTACAAAGAGAAGGAGTCAGACTCTTCAGCCCTCTCCCAAGGGTCTCTTTTGCCCTCATGCAAAAGTGGAAGAAACTTGGAAGGAGTGGCCTTTACTAAGCCAAGAAACTGTCCTCTTGAGCCTTTTCTCCAGAGCAATGGGGCTCTTCTCATCCTACATCCACATAACCAAAAGGGGCCTTTGAAGGAGTCTTCCAAGAACAAAACAATTTCCTGGAAAATGACTTGTTATCTTCTCAATTAGAAATACAGGCATTTGGCAACTCAATGGCAGCCTCCCTTGCTAAAATGAAAATCAGAAATTTCCCCACCCTGTCCGCATGCAAAGCGCCAGGCACTATTATCAGTGATAATTAGGTGAATACATTCAGTCCCACAGCAGTTGAGTAACTTGTCCAACTTCCCACAGCTAATAGGCTTACAAGTCAGGCTCAGGACTTCAGACCCCATGTGGTTTCTTTGACTCTAGAATGGCATTCTACCTTTGAGATGTTGTCTCAATGACCACCCCCCACCCCCATATACTCATCCTATTTCTGGAAGAAAACTATATGTCTTTTGTGAACCATGATCTTTAGTATTAAACAAAGCATTTAAGTCTGAGGCATATTGTGAATAGTGTTTAACATTCCTGAACTTGAGATCTGGCCATCTTGGCCTGCTCCCTTTGATGGTAAGTTAAACATCAAGGCTATAATAATAGACTCTGCATGTCTTAATAGAGAATAAAAGCTGGGCATTTTGCACGTGCACAGGAAATTCTTTTAAAATAACCAAGTATCAGGAGTTTATTTTTTATTCTTAAAATATGAAGTTGATTTATCTTCAAAAGTAACTCCCTAGAACTCTTCTTAAACAGTGTATTTTTCAGATGGCTGTAATGTTAATGTCTGTTCAACTAACATAAGTAAGACACAAAACCTATCATCTTCTTTTCCCTGGATCACTGGAGAAGTTTCTTAACTGGTCTTCTTGCTTCTGCTCTGCCCATTCTGCCCTTCTCTCTCCACCTTTTACTGGTCTTTTCTTTACTCAGTACCTATTCATTCAGAATGAATGTCAGAACAGTTCACTCCTTCCCTGTTTTATTTTTTCTTCATTCATCAAAATGTCTGTGGAGCCCTTACTGAATGCCAGGAGCTGTTCTAGGTGCTGGGAATATATTGATGAATAAGACAAAGATTTCAGCCCTAGCAGGTAAGACAGATAATGATAACGTGAGCTTAATAAACAAAGGGGAAGAAACAAAGACTGTAAGGAGATGAAGCAAAAGGAAGGGGGAACCAGACTTCAAGGGTTGAGGGTGAAATAGGGAAGAGCCTTTCCAATTTTAAAATAGGGTGATCGTATTAGACCACATTAGGAAAGTGTCATTTGAGCTCAAAACCCTCCCATGGCTTCCCATCTCACCTAGAGGAAAAACCAGAGGCCTTACAGTTGCCTTACAGTTGCCATCCTACAAGGTCTAGACTCCCCTCAATTTCCATGACCTCCTCTCCTTTACTGTCTCCTTAGATCAGTGGTCTTCAAACTCTAGTGGACATCACCTTGAGGGCTTGGTAAACCACAGATTACAAACACTAGTGAAATCCAAATAAAGTTTGTGTGTTAGTAGAGTTGTATCAATGAATAGTCTTTGTTAAATAAGGTGTTAACATTAGGGGAAGTTGAGTATAAGAAAAATCTTTGTGCTAACTTTACATTTCTTCTGTAAATATTAAATTATTTCAAAATAAAGTGTTAACACTACCCCCCCCCACACACACACTTATAACACACTGCTGATTCCACCAGAGAGTTTCTATTTCTATAGGTATGGAATGGAGTCTGAGAATTTACACTTCTCTAACTATTTCCCAGATAATGCCAATGCTGCTGGCCCAAGGGCAGAATTTGGAGACCTAATGCCACTCACATCTAGCCATGATGATCTCCATGGTCCTCCTAGAACAGCCCAAAGACTCCACCCTTGGGCATCTGCACCTGCTTTTCTCCCTGTCTGAATTCAACTCCCTTCAGAACAGGGCTTATAAAGTACATTCCTCGCCTCCCCCAGGTGTCCATTCAATAGGGTAGACTGCTTAACCAATTGAAAATAGTTAGCTGTTCATGTCTTCTGCCCATTTCCTAACTGGATTATTTGTTTTTTAGGTGTTGAGTTTAATAAGTTCTTTATAGATCTTGGATACCAACCCTTTATATGACATGTCATTTGCAAATATCTTCTCCCATTCTGTAGGTAGCCTTTTAGTTTTATTGACTGTTTCCTTTGCTGTGCAGAAGCTTTTTATCTTGATGAAGTCCCAGTAGTTCATTTTTGCTTTTGTTTTCCTTGCCTTTAGGGAGGTGTCTTGTATGAAGTTGCTGGGACTGAGGTCACAGAGTTTGCTGTATGTGTTCTCCTCTAAGATTTTGATGGATTCCTGTCTCACATTTAAGTTTTTCATCCATTTTGAGTTTATCTTTATGTATGGTGTAAGAGTATGGTCCAGTTTCATTTTTCTGCATGTGGCTGTCCAATTTTCCCATCACCATTTGTTGAAGAGACTGTCTTTTTTCCACTGGATATTCTTTCCTACTTTGTCGAAGATTAGTTGACCATAGAGTCGAGGGTCCATTTCTGGGGTCTCTTTTCTATTCCATTGGTTTATGTGCCTGTTTTTGTGCCAATACAAAGCTGTCTTGATGACTATAGCTTTGTAATAGAGCTTGAAGTCAGCATCATGATGCCCCATGCTTTGGTTTTCTTTTTCAACATTCCTCTGTCTATTTGGGGTCCTTTCTGGTTTCATGCAAATTTTAGGATTGTTTATTCCAGCTCTGTGAAAAATGTCAATGGTAATTTGATAAGGATTGCTTTGGATGTGTAGATTCCTAGGTATCTTATGGGTTTGGGAACAATTGTAAATGGGATTGATTCTTTAATTTATTTTTCTTCAGTCTCAATGTTAGCACATAGAAATGCAGCTGGGGCACCTGGGTGGCTTAATGGATTGAGCCTCTGCCTTCAGCTCAGGTCATGGTCTCAGGGTCCTGGGATCAAGCCCTGAATAGGGTTCTCTGCTCAGCAGGGAGCCTGCTTCCCCCTTTCTCTCCGCCTGCCTCTTTGCCTACTTGTGATCTCTCTCTCTGTCAAATAAATAAATAAAATCTTTAAAAAAAATAAGAAATGCAACTGGTTTCTGTGCATTTATTTTGTATCCTGCCATGTCACTGAATTGCTGTACAAGATCTAGCAATTTGGGGGTGGTCTTTTGGGTTTTCCACATAAAGTATCATGTCATCTGCAAAGAGTGAGAGCTTGACTTCTTCTTTGACAATTTGAATGCATTTTATTTCTTTTTGCTGTTTGATTGCTGAGGGTAGGACTTCTAGTACTATGTTGAACAATGGTGGTAAGAGTGGGCATGTCTATCGTGTTCCTGCGCTTAGGGAAACCTCAGTTTTTCCCCATTGAGGATGATTCTCGTTGTGGATTTTTGTGAATGGCTTTTATAATATTGAGGTATGTTCTCCCTATCCCTACACTTTGAAGAGTTTTAATCAAGAAAGGAAGTTGTATTTTGTCAAATGCTTTTTCTGCATCAATTGAGAGGATCCTATGCTTCTTGTCTTTTATTAATGAGATCTATCACATTGATTAATTTGCAAATGTTGAACCACCCTTGCATCCCAGGAATAAAACCTTTTAGTGTACTGTTGGATCCCATTGGCTTGTATCTTGGTGAGTATTTTGGCCAAAAAAAAAAAAAGTCTGCTTACTCCTCCCCTTCAGGATCCCCTGTCCATCTAGGCTGCTTCTTTTTTTTCTCCACAAACACTCACCACCATGTGACACAGTATATATTCTGTTATTTGTATGTTTTTCTATCTCCCGTCAACTCTGCCCAGAAATGTAAGCTCCTGAGGGTGGCTTTTCTGTCTCATTCTCTTCAGTAGTTAGAACAGTGCCTCATCACAGTGTGAGTTCAAGGACCATACATTTACTAGATGAGTGAAGGGATGAATAGGGTAAAACAGCTCTCAAGAAATGGCATAGCAGCATCCATGAGAGCTCAGATTCAAGAGTCTGAAAGATTTGGGCTCAAATACCTACTCGGTTCTATATAATTTGTTTCATCTTGGGCAAAGTACTATCCTCAACAAAAATTGAAGGGAGTCCCAGTTATACTATCTCATAAGGAAATGTTAAAATTCAGTGCCATAATATAGGAAAGCACTTAGCACAGTGGGGGGCATAGAGTAGTCTCTTAATAAATGTCAGCTAATAATGTTTTTGCTTTGCAAATTTGTAGGGCAAATTTAACCAACCAGGGCCTTCGTTAAATTTCAATTTTGCATGGAAACCAGTTCCTTAGAGTTGGTGAAAAGTAAATAATGCTCCTATAGGCTATTTGTGCCCCCTCCCACCATTTCCTGCCAGTTCCTATTGTTGAGACTTAATTCCCAAGATGATGGTATTAGGAAGTGCTGCCTTTGGGAGGTGGTTAGATCATGAGGGTGGAGTACTTGTGAATAGGATTAGTGCCTTTCTAAGGGGCTGAAGTGTCCAGAGTTTTCCCTTCCACCTTGTAAGGACACAGAGAAAAGAAGTCCAGTGAACCAGGAAGTGGACTCTCACCCGACCCAAATCTTCCATCACTGTAATCCTGGGCTTCCAGTTTCTAGAATGGTGAGAAATACACTTCTGTTGTTTATAAGCAAGTCAATCTACAGTATTCTGTTATAGCAGTCTGGATGAACTCATACAAACGTAATGGGTAATATTTAATCTACTAAGAGAGGAAACTATTTTCAAATACTCTCAAGCACTTTCAAAGTATCTAGTTGGTGTTCAAATTATATCTATACATATTCCAAATCATTCTATGTAACCTGAAAGTAAAACCCCTAAGGATTGCTCCAGATCACAAGTGGAAATGCCTCAAATGAAATTTGTTGACCCAGCTTATGTTAAAAATTATAAAAATATATTTTTATAGTAAATATATAAGCTTATATATTAATATACTTAATATTTAATTAATGTGTTATATTCTGTTAATATCAACATTAGACCACATCAATATTATAATACATTTTAATAAGGTATTCTTATGTACCACTTTAAATCAATATAAATGTTAGTATGTAATCCAGTTAATCTATATATCTCTATTTGTAAATATTTGAATTTACTTATGTCCCTTGCTCTTTCGCCCTTTGCACATTTGTTTTGTTTCTTAAATTCAACCTATGAGTGAAATCATATGGTATTCGTCTTTCTGACTGACTTATTTTGCTTAGCATTACACTCTGTAGCTCTATGTCATTGCAAATGGTAAGATTTCATTCTTTTTATGGAATATATATATATAGTACATAATATGTACAATACACATATATGTATGTACATATATAATATGCATATATACATATATAATATGCATATAAAATACATAGTATACATATATACAATAATGTATACATAATACACATATAATACATACATATGCATCTATATATAATATATGTAATAATACAATACACATTATATAATATATAAGTATATAATACATAAATACATGATTAATACATAAATATATATTTTTTCAAAAATCTAAAAGATGTATACATACATACAAAAATAGACTTTTTCTAAAGAGGATATATAGATGGCCAACAGACACATGAAATGATGCTCAACATCACTTACCATTAGGGAAATCAAAACTATGATGATATATCACCTCACACCTGTCAGAATGGCTAAAATCAACAACATAAGAAACAATAGGTATTAGCGAGGATGTGGAGAAAGGAGAACGTCTTGCACTGTTGGTGGGAATGCAAACTGGCATAGCCACTCTGAATTTATTTATGAAGAGTAAATCATGTCCCATGATTTGAAGTTCAGGTGGGGTTTAGTCTTAATTAACACAGCTTTTGTGTAGCTCCTTGCAATCTAACCAGTAAGCACTTCCACATTACTTAACAGGTGCACCAGATAACCCATTATCTGGGGACAAATGTATCAACTTGGATCTTCTTACCTTTCCCCACTATTCGCCTTCCAACACTCAAATCCTGGCCACCAACACTTTAATAAAAGCTTCATCCATAAGTGACATTGTGGTCAGCAACCTCAGACCAGGAAAAGGTGAATAATAAACTGGCTACCACTGGCTTAATAACTGTCAGTGGAAGACTTAGAGACATAAGTTTAATAAAGAAAAAAGTTAACTTGCAACAAAAGAAGGGAGTCAGGCTCCACTAAAACTGGCTTTCTAAATACAAAACACAAAGGTATTTAAAGAACAAAACCACAAGATCATCAAGGTCACCAAGTATGCGTCAGTCTGTTCATGGTGGGGAAAAACCAGCATTCTTGCTTGATTATCATGTGAAGAAAGGTTGTGACATATCTTCAGCTAACAACATTGCAAAAATCAGGAACACAGTTATTTTTGCTAAGGGTCTCTGTTAATGTGGAAAGGCTAATGCTTTCATTTGTTTGGGGGACCAGAACCAGACACAATTTTTTTATTACTTTCAGGGTGCAAAGTTTGTGTGTCTGCTCTCCCCGCAACTGTGGAATATGTGGTGCATGTGTATTAATAATTTTGATGCAGCAAGATGTCAGCTTTGCTTCCAAAATATTTCCTTAGTTACAGAGTTCAACTTCTGCTCAGGATATATCTCTCGTTCCTGATGTTTTTAATGGGTGTCCTGTTCTCCTCAGCTGGCCACCCATTTAATTAACAGTAGCTGCCATTTACTGAGCGCCCACGAAATGCCAGGAACCAAGCTCGCACTTTCTGTGATAATAGCTAATATTTATTGAACTTCACCCTGTCCTATGCTCATCTGTTCTAAGCACTTTATGTGTACTACCTCACTCAATGTTACAACAACCCATAAGCTAGGAGCTATATAATCTCTGTTTTGCAGATTAGGACACCGAGGCTCAAGAAAATAAGCAACTTCCCTGTCATCACACAGCAGGCAAGCAGAAAAGCTGAGATTTGAATGGGACCTCTGGGCTCCAGCTATACTATGCTATGCTGCTCCTACTAAATTGCATGCTATTTTATTAAATCCCCACACAACCCTACAGTGTGGGCATTATTACCCTCGTCATAAATGAGCGACATGGTTTCATTCATTTGCTAAAATTATATAGAAAAAGGCAGCAGGGATTTAAGTCTGGAATATTTGTCTCCATGATTTTCGAGTACACTCTCATGATGCCTGTGAGACACCCAGATTCCAGCTGGCTACTCTGTGGCCTTTGGACAGTCCACATGGGTTGGCCGGGTAATGTATGACTCACTTGGGCTCTCACCCCAGTGCTCAGGCCCCATGAGATGGGTGGATTTCTTGAGAGCATTGGGAGTAAGGATGCAGGACTTCTCTTTTATAAGAGAACATTATCTTCTAATCTGTTTTATATCTGGATTCAGTTTGGTCTTCACTAAGAGATTTCTGTGTGCCCAGTCCTGTGTTATGGGTGTGTTTTAGGGGGATCAGTGAGAGAGGAGAGAATTGCTCTCAGATATAGCTGCTTCCTTCATAGAACTCATGATTGAAGAGCAAATAAAAATGACACTGAGACGCAGGGTTGCACTGAACTGTGTGTTCCTGATAGAAGGCTTTAGGGATTCACAAAAGTGGTACTAGAGCACCTGGACAGGTTTGGGGCATGAGGACCTTAAAGGTCATGTGGAATTTGGAGGCAAATGGAAGGATGAACCAGGCTTGGACAAAAAGGTTGAAAAGGAGGCCAGTGCAGAGATGTTCTTGGTAAAAGGGAAAAGGAAATTGCATTTCCGGGGAATCTCTTTACGTGCCAAAGGTTGAGCTAGGCAGTCAATATATAGTATTTCTTTTTTTAAAAAAGATTTATTTATTTATTTGACAGAGAGGGAACACAAGTGGGGGTGGGGGTGGGAGAGGGAGAAGCAGGCCTCCTGCTAAGCAGGGAGCCCAACGTGGGGCTCCATCCCAGGACCTTGGGATCATGAGCTGAGCCAAAGGCAGACACTTAACAACTGAGCCACCCAGGCACCCCAATATATAATATTTCAATGACTCCTCAAATTAGCCCTGCAAGATGGATGGGGTTGCCTCCATTTTATAGATGAGAAAACAGGCTAGAGAGGTTAAATAATTTGGTTTTGGTCACACAGCTCCTAAGTGGTAGAGTGTGGTTCAAATTCACTCTTGACTGGGTGCCAAAATGCATGCTTTTCCCATACTTCTAGGATTTTATAGGATTTCCAACCTTCCTAGGAGCAAAGACCTACAACAGGCAGCTTGATTCTTAGGATGGTTAATTTTATGAGTCAATGTGACTGAACCACGGGATACTCAGGAATTTTGTTAGCTCTTATTCCGAGTGTCTCTGAGGGTGCTTCTGGATGAGATTAACATTTGAGCAGGTAGACTGAGTCAAGCAGATTGCCCTCCCAGTGTGAGTGCCTCATCCAGTCTGTTGAAGGCTTGAATAGCACAAAAAGTCTATGAATTCATTCCTGTTGCCTGTCTTTCAGCTGGGACGTCAGTCTTCTCCTGTCCCTGGTCTCGGGTTGGAATTTACACCATCAGCTCTCTGCCTCTCAGGCTTTTGGACTTGACCTGGAAGTACACCTACAGGTCTTCTGGGTCTCCAGCTTGTTGACTGCAGATCTTGGGATTCCTCGGCCTCCATAATGACATGAGCCAGAACTTTATTCTCTCTCTCTCTCTCTCTCTCCCACTTCCCTTTTCTCTCTCTGTCTCTTGATTATGCATATCCCCATTGGCTCTATCTCTAGATACTACATTCCTTTCTGATTTCATGGCAAAGATACTCTGCTTCTGATGAGGCCCGAACCTGGGCCATGGCATGGTCAGCATCTCCCAGCAGAAGGCAGAGAGCCATGGCCTGGAAGCAGAGTCCTAACCCCAAGAATGTGGTTCCAGGAGAGTATAAAGCTGGTGCTGCCCAGAGAATGCAGCCAAACTCTTGAAGCCTCTGGTAGGTACAATCAGTTTGACTCTATCAACTAACTGTATGACAGGTAGGCTCTGTGCTAGGGGAACAGAGACACCAAAGTAAAAGAGACCCAAAGTTGGTCCTCATCCAGCTCACAGTTTGCTTTGCATGGATGGGCAAAGTGATCATTTCAATACTGGTTCACATGGGCTACTATTCCTTCAACCAGCCAGCCTCTGCTTTAGCTTCCATAGGTTTGTCTCTGCCTTTAGAAAATCACCAGTCGCTGAGTGCCTGCTTTAGCATGGTCTCTGGCATCCAGTCTTGTCTGTGTGATCCATTCTTTTGTGACCCCGCAGGTTACAGCATGTCTCCCCAGTGGAATAGTCAGTCACATGAACAAGCACGTCCCTTGGAATAATTGTTCATTCCTGAATATGTATATTCAAATAGAGAACCACAAACTGAGTATATCCTGAAGTGAAGATTCTTCTTATGTGCTTCCTACATGGAAATTCCATCAATTTGCTAGAGCAACTCAGTACTTGTTATTGCAAAATATGGTCATAATTAATGATGGCAATAAAAGCTATTAATTTTAAATATGAAACAGTTATCAGACCTTTCATGTAGTAAAGAGACCGCATGATGCTAATCTAGGTATTTTAAAGGGAATGGTCAGTTAGTTAGTTTAAAAATAAGTTAATAGCCTTTCTGAGCCAACTAATGTTTATAAAGTTTGAATACTAACACATGACAGAATAATCAAGATAACAGATTAGGTTAGAATGCAGATGTTTATAGCATTACTTGGTATACTAGTATTCGTCACACAACTTAAGTGGTCTTTAAGAATCAGATTTCTTCTTTTTTTTGAGATTTATTTTCCATTTAGGCCATGGATCTTCTGAGAAAAAGTTTTATTTAGAATGCTTCACTTCTTGTGAGGATGAGTTAAAAAAAATGATAATGCCAATTTTGCCTCCTCAGTGGAGAAATATCTCTAAAACATGTGAAGCAACATCGGTGATAAATCCTCTTCAACCCAGACATGAAGAATATACAAAATAGGAAGAAAAGATCATGTGGGAGAATAGCGTGATACTCAAACTACATTTTTTTTTCTGGTGGTCAAACTGTTAACAGAAGCGATTTTAAGGAAATCCACTGTAGCTTCGAGCCAGCAGAGGCTTTGCTTTGGTTAGTCTGTAGCAGAAGAGAAGGACAGGTCCCAAGTGTGACACCCACATTGGTGTCAGCAGCCTCTCCACGGCCACCACCAGCCGGAAGGAGCCATGTTCCTCCACTACCACTGTTGGAAATGTCTCAAGTAGTCACTGTAGTGATAGTGGAGAGCATAGCACTGAGAATTTACTGGGCCACACTGTCATACCAAATATTTAAAATTCAATGGCAAATAATTTTAATAATAAAATGTAATAGTAAGTCAGTTGTTGATTGAACTTCAGGTTCATGTTAGACTGCTGTGTTCCACTTCAGGTCCTTCTGGCCTCACCTATCTTGCCCCAGTGCCATGATCATCGGCTCTGCAAGGTTGTTGTTGACCTACTGGTCAGTAGGTCCTGACCTACTTCCTGTAGGTGCAGCCCGTTGGTGCCCAGCCTCAGTCCCATGCATGAGCTTCTCACCTCCAGCCCGGGGTTCTTGTCGACACCAAGTCACCCCTCTGGATGCCTTACTTAAGCACCCTGGAGCCCAGGGCAAATAAAGCCACACTAACCAACTGGCAATGGAAGTTGGTGAGTCAGTTCTCCTTTTCTCTTGCCACAGATAGTCCTGAGACTCAATATGTATGTCCTCAGGGGATGGTCTCACAGCAGCCAATAGCCAATTACACTTAATTTGTGCGGATTCAATATTGAATCCTACCCTTGGCTCTCCCTCTGTTGAGTTTTAAGGATAGGTCAACAAATTCTCTAGCATCCCTCCCCTCAACAGAGTTTCATTTTCCTCTATTTGAGTGTGGATTAGACTGCTTCTAGAAAACAGAATTCAGCAGAAGTCATGGAATGTCACTCTCAAAGTTATAAAAAAAATAAACTATGACCTCCTTCTTGGATTCTCTGTTACTGGTGGAATTGTGTCCGCCCTCCCCCCACAAATTCACATGTTAAAGACTTGGTCCCCAGGTATCTCAGAATATGGCTGGATTTGGAGATAAGGTCTTTGAGGAAAAAATTAAGTGAAAAATGAGGCCATTAGGGTGGGCTCTGATTCAATAGGACTGGTGTCCTTGTAAGAAGAGGAAGAGACCCCAGGGATATGTGTGCAGAGGAAACCATGTAAAGACACAGCTAGAAGGTGTCCATCTACAAGCTGAAAAGAGAGGCCTTAGGAGAAACCAACCCCACAGACACCTTCATCTCAGACTTCCAGCCTCTAGAACTACAAGGAATGAACTTTCAAAGCCATCCAGTTCTGTGGCCTGTTGTTGTTATGGCAGCTGGAACTGGCTAATACATTTTCCCATTCTCTTTCAGATCACAGACTCTGGGGGAAGCTGGCTGCCATGACACATGAGCAGCCCCACAGAGACACCCCTGTGGCCAGGACTGAGGTCTCCCGACAGCAGACCTGTTGGTGAGCCTGGAAATCTTGGAGCCCCAGGTGACGGTGTGCAGACAGTCTGAGAGATCTTGTGCTAAAGCTACCAGGCAAAGCTGCTCCTGGACTTCCAACTCACAGAAACTGTGTGAGACAATAGTGTTCATTGTTTTAAGCCACTGAGTTTGGGGTAAATTGTAACACAGCAACAGAATATTAATGCCCCTCCTTTCCTGCCTCATTGCCTTTCCCTTCCCCTTATGCCCAGAGGTGGTCCCAGTGCAATGGCATACTTCATATGGACCCTCGCCTCAGGTCCTGCTTGCTGGGGGAGCAGACTAAGACACTTCAAACTTCCATTCTATGGTGGTCATAGTCTGCCCTGACCCTTGGCTTTTGATGAATACTGTCTTTTAACATCTGACCATTTGTGATTTAGACAAAATGGGTATCTAGTTTACCTTTAAATCATTTATGATTAAAAAATGTATCAATCAAATACCTGCTCTGGGAAGGGACTGTCTTAAACTTGAGATGTGATAGTCTGCAAAAAACAGACAGGCGTGTTTCCTCATGAGGAACCCAGGAGTTGGGGAACAGCCTTTAGGAAAATATGTCTGACCCAGTCATGACAGCCTCTGAGGCTCCAGCCTCCCCTAAGTGCATGAAGTATGCCCCTGGTAGAGTCAAACATAGAACCTGTGGTCCCTTCCTTCCAGCTCTTTTTAATGACAGGACCACTCACACATGACACTGAAGACTTTAGTCTCCTGACTGTGCAGCTCTAGGTGCCCCTGTCTGCCTCCTTTACCTTTCAGTAGGTGCTTGTTGAGGGCGGCTATTTGGGCGGCCAGGTGGGACAGTGGTTATGAGGGGAACTCAGGAGTCAGGCTGTCCATCATGGCCCTTACTCACTAGCTGTGTGACTTGCCAAGGTGAGTAACCTCAACTTTCCCAGCTGTGGTAAGATAATAGTGCCTAGTCATAGAGTTGTTGACAGCATTAGCATTGATCATATTTTAATGGTGCTCAGGATGGAGCCTGGCATATAATAAATGTTGGCAATTGTTATGTGCTGGGCACTGGGGAGGGAGCCAAATGCATCGTAATTCATATGCCCAAGAAGCTAATGAACATGGGGCACTCAAGCAAAGAGGTCCAGCTGTTACCGAGCCATGGAAGCCATGCCTGGGCCTGGCTGGAGTGCAGTGAGGTACCAGCTTGCTGAAGGAGTAAGTGAGGAAAACCCAGGAGCCCAGCTGTTGTGGGCTGAATCACAGCCCTCAGCAATGCCCACATTCTAATACTCAGAACCTGTGGATGTTACCTTGCATGGTAAAAGGAACTTTGCAGATGTGATAAAGTTAAGGATCTTGAGGTAGAGAGATTATTTTAAATTATCGGTATGGGTCTAATGTAACCATAGGTATCTTTATAAGAGGGAGGCAGGAGTGTCAGTCAGAGGGAAGGTGGCAATGGAGGCAGACTGCAGTGATGTGGCAATGAACCAAGGAATGCAGGCAGCCTCTAGAAGCTGGCAGAGGCCAGAAATCGATTCTCCCCTGCAGTCTTTAGTGGAATCAGCCCTGCCCTGTAAGGTGCCTGTGGAACTTCTGGCCTCCAGGGCAGTCAAGAACGATGTGTGTGGTTGGAAGCCACTGAGTTTGTGGCAATTTTGTTACAGCAGCAACATGAGAACTAACACGCAGCTTCACATTATCGGGGGACTGAGTGGTAAGCAACTGAAGCAGGTCCCCTCACAAAGGGACTTCTCAGAGGAAGGGTCACTATGCCTCTCTGGGGGGCCAGCCAGGGGCCAGCTCAATAAGCTTAGGAAGGAAGATAGCCCAAGTTTCAGGAGTGGAGGGATCCCTGCACCCTTGCCTCTCCAAGCAAAGGACCTCTGGGGGAGGACATGAAGAGTCTCCCACTACAGACAGCCCAAGTGGGTCTGGGAGAACAGGGACCAGGACATGCCTGATGCCCAGAGCAGGGCCACCTGTTTCCAGAGATCAGGACAGGTTGGGAATCCTTTTGGGAGGCAGACTGGAACAGTGTCAGGGTGGCACTACTGCCCAGCCAAAGTGCCAAGAACAGCTCCCACACAGGCCCACAGACTCTACAGAAAGGAAGAAAGGTCTTCACACCACACCATTTGTGCAGAGCAGGACTTTTATAGACTGGCAGAGGAGACTTCAGTCTCTAGAGCTGGGCAGGCTTAGCTTTTGCTGCTGGCAGTTGTTCACTGCCTATGTCCTCAGGCTCATCCCATAATCTCTTTAACCTCAGTTTGCTCATCTGTAAAATGGGGATAGTAAAAATGATGATGATGATGATGATGATGGTGATGATAAGTAAGTCACACTTATTGAGCACATACTACATGCTAGGTCTATTTGAAGCACATTCCAGGAACTGTTTTATTGAGATTCTGTGGAAGTCCAGTCCTTGAGGTGAGTCCTAGTATTGTCCCTATTTGAAAGATAATAGGACTTAACTCAGGGTATTGAGTTGGGAGAGTTCAATGAGTTACAATTTGTAGCGCTCTTATGGGCATGTGGTCAGGTATGCCTTAAAAGACATCTGTCTTCCCTTCCCCCCACCTCTGCCCATTTCCCTACTGAGATCTGGCTTCACTCAGATTATTTTTTTCATCTTGTGAGGAGTTTGAGCCCCTCCAAAGGTCATGACTATGAGTTATCTGATGTTTTAGAGCCTTGATCTACTTCTCCGTGTCCGGCTCAGTACTGGGCACAGAGTGGGAACAGAGTGTCATGTCTGGGCTGCACTTTTGGTGAAGAGTATGTGGCCCATGAAACTCTTTCTCAGATGTGCCTTTTTGCCCCCCAACTGACCCATGAAACCCCAGGGCTCTTCTGAGTGATAAAGGCAGTGATCAGGTTTGTTTTTCCTTCAGAGCCCAGCAAATGGCTTTTCAGTGTGTCTGTCCCAGGTGGCCAGGATGTCCAAAACCACGTGGTTGTGCCTGAGTCTGCTGAAGCCAGATCGAATGGAGGTAACACGGGGCGTACCATTGACTGGAGCAAATGCAATGGACTGGTGAGCTATCTGAGTATCAAAGGATATTGGCTTCTTATAAGAATCCTTACATTTGCCAGTCCTTCCTGACTGGGTCCCAGATGGAGCCCCACCATCACTGTCCCCCAGAATTAGCAGGGCAGGCTTCACCCTGTCAGACTAGGCCACACTTCCAGCATCTGCGTTCTGGGCAAAATCCTTTTCAACCTGAATTCTCATCGGTTGACAAACCATGTACTGTCATCCCTGATGGGTAAGATTGTGAGAAAACCTATCACCTCATTAAGGGCACAGGTTAACTGAGGGTGATTGATTTTCCATAGCTCTGAGAAAGCTTACAAATCCTTTGTATAAACACTGTTCGACAGGGAAAACAGTTTTCCCTTCTTCTGTTGAGGGCAGCAGACAGAGTAAATATTGACAAATGGACAGGTTTACTTTCCTAAGAACCCTGAGGCAGGTAAATGGGGCAGGGGAGAAATGCTTTGGTTGAGTCATTATCAACAGAGGGAAAACCATTCATTGGGCACCAACTTTGATGTGGTCTTTGGTGTGACCAGAGTTTTCCCGAGGCTGAGGGTGTTAAGTTGGAACTCTGTAAGGCAGGGGTGTTCCGCCCTGACCAGGCAGCAAGATCATCTGGGCCTTGACACCCCCACCCGACCCCTAGGGACTCTGGTGTGGGAGGCCTGGGGTGGAGCCCTGGCGTCCATCTGAATGTTTACAAAGCTCCCCAGTGGCTTTGATGTCAGCCACGGCAGTGAGCCTGTCTTAAGAGAAAAATGTTTGTGCTTAGGATGACCCTTGATCCCCAGCCATCCCCCAAGTGTAGGCATTGCAAAGATATTACCTTAAGCTAATGTTATACTTAACTACTGAATCACTGAACACTGCATCAAGGACTAATTACATACGTTACAGTGGCTAACTGAACATAATAAAAAAATACGCAGCTTGTACATTGCTGGGAAGAAAGTTCTCTCAGATACAAAGACAGAGGCCCAAATTGACTTCCACAGATCCTCAGAATACAATTCAAATCCTGCCAGGCCCTCCTGCCCCTTGAATGATCCCGCCTTGCTTTGCTCTCCCTCGCTGGGGCACTTCAGGCTGACTGTCCCGACAGCTTCTTTCTCTCTGCCCCTCCATATGCACAGTTCCCTCCCTCCCACAACTCTCTCCATCCTGCTCCCCATAAGGCCTTCTCCAAACCCTATCCCCAAAGGGGTGCCTTATTACTCTTGTTACTCTCTCTGCTCATACTCTGTTCCTTCCTTATTGATCAGCATGCCTGGCTTTGTGTGTATTGTTTGTCTTCCCCATGACACAGTAGATTCATAGGAGCAGGGATGCTGTTTTATTCTAGCATTGAGGAATCCTCAGAGCCTCCTGGAGTTCCCGGCTCACCATCCACAGTCTCTGCTCGATGTGGGTTTATTTGGTGGCTGAAAAAAACCGTTCAGAACTGCATGAGCAAGCCATCTGCTCTCGGAGGAGCCCTGGGGACCACAGCTGATGTTTCATACTGGAAGCTGCTTGTCTAAGAATGATCATGGAGGGTCTGAAGACTGAGGCAGCATTCCTTCCTCCCTCCCTCCCTTCCTTTCTTCCTTCCTTCATAAATGGCCCTTGAAATCTCCCAGCATTTCTTTCTCCCATTCTTTGGGGCTGCTCTCTTCTACTTTGCTCTAGGCTCCACTCACCTCCCCTTGTTCATGCTATGCTCTCCATTTCCTTCTTCAGGGGAAATCACAGACTGTGGGGAAAACCTCCCTTAAAGTTCTTTCCTTTTTCTCCTTCATTTCTGCCTATTCCTTCTCTATGGCTGCAGTCCCTCAGAGGGTAAGATGTTTTATGCTCATAATAAATCCTGGAAGGAGTTGGAACCAAAAGCAGGCTCCATTTCCCCAGCCACCCTTAGCAGCCCCAGCTTTCTGGATAGTCTTCCCAGGGGACTAGGGGTCGCTGCCAGCAGGAGCCACTGTGGATGATGTCTCTTCCACATACCCTCAACACTGAGTCTCACAGAAGAAAGATGAAAGCAGGTTCACCTTCAAGATCATTTGTGTCATATTTGGCCACTTTTTTCAACCCAACACACACACACACACTTGCTCACACACATTCTCCACTGGACAAAAAACAATTAATAGGAAAAAAGGAAAGAGTTTATTCTATTGTTAGATTGAAAAAGTTGAAAATATAAACCAAGTGGCATTAACACTTTAAGGAAATAACTTTTTTTTAAAGATTTTATTTCTTTGTTTGACAGACAGAGATCACAAGTAGGCAGAGAGAGGAGGAAGCAGGCTCCCTGCTGACCAGAGAGCCCAATGCAGGGCTCAATCCCAGGACCCTAGGATCATGACCTGAGCAGAAGGCAGAGGCTTTAACCCACTGAGCCACCCAGGCGCCTCAGGAAATGACTTCTAATGGCTGAATTAGGTTAGCACAGTAACGTGGGATGGCAGGAAAGAGAGAAGACAAGGAGTTTGGTATCGAGTCTAATTTGTGTCCTGCTTCTGTTTGCTAGACCTTGGTAACTCATGTAACCTTTGATGTTTAGTGATATACTCTCAAAACTTGGACTAATTCCTAATTTTTCAGGAATTAAGGATATTCTCAAAGTGAACTTTTCTGGTACAGAATGAGAACATAGCATAAGTAACATTGATGAGTGCATACTATGTTCCAGGGATGTTTCTAAATGCTCTGCCTTTGTTAACTCATTTAATTCTCACAACAGCCCTGTGGACGTTAGTCCCACTTTACAGTGGTGGAAACAGATGCACAGAGAGGTAGAGGAATATGCTAGCAAGGAGGGATCCAGGACTTGTGCCCAGAGGCTGGATCTTAGCTGTATTTCCACACTGTTATTCTCTCAAGGAAGACCACACTCCGTATGAACTCCCTTTGGTTCTTTCCTTGCACAGAAATGAGGGAGAGATGGAAGCAGTATCACTTTAAATCTTTCAGCATGAAGTTGGCAGGCAGAAGCAGAAAGGTCTGTCCCAGGATTGCAAAAATAAGTTGAGCCTGTGATGTCTTTTAAAGTATTTTGCCACAAGAGAAGTAGAGAGAGTTTGAATTATAAGGGATGTCCTTGGACGTGTAAGTTATCATCCCCCTCTGCCAAAGGCCAACAGAAATGCCCTCATTGGGGGTGGAAAAGAATTTACCATGCTAATGGACATCAGAAGAAAGCAGGAGTGGCAATCCTTATATCAGATCAATTAGATTTTAAGCCAAAGACTATAATAAGAGATGA
>NW_019154139.1:16319877-16402455 GCF_002288905.1 Enhydra lutris kenyoni
ATTGGGGAGGGTATGTGCTATGATGAGTGCTGTGAAGTGTGTAAACCTGGCGATTCACAGACCTGTACCCCTGGGGATAAAAAGATATTATATGTTTATGAAAAATAAAATTAAAAAAAAAAAAAAAAAAAAAAAAAAGAAATGCCCTCATTAGCATTTGGCCTGTGGTGGGAGCTCCTACCTGTGTGGGGCAGCCCAGTGTACTTGTGCTTCCTTATCGTTTAGACACAAGGCTGCTGTTGGTCACTGGTGCCCTCTGCACCTGTGGGATGCACCTGAAAGGTGCCTTTCTCATCAGCAAATGCTAGAAGTTCATACTTACACAAGTCAGTATTTCCAAACATTTATAGCTCTAGATATTTCCATTCATGTTTGCTTTACTAGGTATTTGCTGCCAGTGCCTAGGTCCAGGGATGACATTTTGATTGGGCAAAACAGCTGGCCTCAGCCTAGTGTTTCCATGGCTCAGTTGCTAACTGTGGCAGTGTGGAGGGTTTGGGCATCCAGATGACACCTCGGAGAAAGAATGTTTGCTTCCCTTTCCCGCCCCCAGGCTCTGAAGTCACTGACACGTTTGACACTATGCCTCATCCTTTGTAACTGTAAACTAGGACCCCAAGGACCTCAAAAGGACACCAACAAGTTAGGGTTTGATTATTTCACTCATTTCCCCATCCACCATCCATCCATGCATCCATGCATCCATCTATCCATCCATCTGTCTATCCACCATCCGTTCATCATACACCCATCATAAGCACTTATCAAGCACCTGTTGTAAGCCAGTCCAGTTCCAGGGAGTCAGCAGTGACTCAGACACTCAGCTCAGATCTCTAAGGGGTCACCATGTCTCATCTGCCATCTTTTAGATTGTACTTGCTCATATATCATCTCCATACCTCCCAGACTTCACGTACTCCCCATCTGCACAGATTCCACCACATTCACATATAACTGGTACACTTCTTTGCTTAATATTTTTCTCTAACCTAATCTAAAGAAATTTATTTAAATATAAATGATACAAATAAACTTCAATAATTTATTTTGAATAAATGTATTTTGAAAGGAAGCTCTGTATCACTGGTAACATTATGCATTTGATCTTTGTGGGTTTTCATAAAGAATAGAGTAGTGCCTACAATGTACACCTGTGCATTACCTAAAGCCATCCCAGGAACCACCAGTGGTCAGTACCCCATCCTGAGGAACTGATGCTTCATGTTTCTCCTATAAAGTCACTCTGAAATAATTATGATACCCATTTCCAGAATCAAAGTCTCAAGTAATGTGATTCTAAAGATAACTGCTGGTAAGAGTTAGATCTAAGCCTGAAACACAGATCTCCTGGCTCCAAGTCCAGCAATCCAGGAATTGAGGCCCATTAGAAGACTGCAAAATTAGTTGTATTGGTTGCCGCCAACATTTTTAAAAAATTAAATAGGAAGTAATAGAATATAGACTATCTCAGAGTATATCACCCTAAGTGAGGTTAAGTATGGCTTTATGAAGCTTGATCGTGGCATGAAATGTATGTCGTTACTCTAGGGGTTGTGGTCAGATGTGTTTGAAAGCTACTGCTCTGCTTTGTCATGCTATTTGAAAATGGGGCTACCTTGTTGGTACTGCTGTGGGCAAGGACGGCTGCATTACAAAACCCCAGGGGCTCCTGTTTGCATCATCATCAAAGCTGCCTCGCTGCCTACTCTTATAAAGTCTCATTGGAGCACAGTCATGACGGATCGTTTACATATCGACTATGGTTGCTTTCCCATTACATAAAAATGCATGATGTCCTGTATTTTATCAAACTACCTTAGCTATAACAGCAAAGCTGAGTAGTTGTGACAGAGGTCAAATGGCTCACCAGGCCAAATTATTTATTATTTGGAAAGAAAATGTCTACTCATCCCTGATCTGTGTGAATGGCACTTTCTGGAATTATGCAGTGCCCAGACTGTGCAGCTGTATGTGGCAGTACTACAGCCAGCCAGTGGCTTCTTGGCAGCAGTACTTCGTTCCAACTGCTGATTCTTCCATTGCATCTCAGTGTTTGCTTCTCTTCAGGGCTCCAAACCAAGGTTGTGTGAACAGAGAGAGCTGAGCTTTCCCTTGTAGGAGCTTTCCTGCTAATCTCTCCCAGAACAGCCCTTTCTCCCTGCTCCTGGCTGCCCTCATCACCACAGCTACTCTTCCCAAGCCTCGGGCCCCCTAGGATATATGAATGGAGGCCTTTGGACCCTTTCTGTAATAAACCCTGAATGACACCCTTAAAAAGAGGAGTGGGGTTTGGGAATAATGTGAAAAACTGTGAAATTCTCCCAGTGTGAGGGGCCCAGCCCAGTTTTGGACAGTGAATCATGGCCTTGGCCAAGATGTTCTCATTACAATCTCTGCTGACCTCCTTGGAGGAGTGAAAGCTGTTGCCTGCAAAAATAGGCAGCTTCTCAGCCTCCTCTGCCTCATGGCTTTGCCTCACTCCCTGGTGGTCTGATTCTGCATACTCCCTCTATTGCTCTGTCTGTCTTCTTCCTGAGCCACTGCTTATCTCAATCATTGGATACATGAACCCAATCTGAAGCTTAGCTAATACAAGGACTGGAATGATGGAAATAATACCTTGGCCCCATTTTTATCTCCTTGTTATTTCTCTTACTGTACCTTTTTTAGTTCAGATCACACCTGAAGTGATATATTTAAACCTGGGGCCTCATGACAAGGTGAACATCAACCGCTAGAGTGGTCCAGAAGGAAGCCAGACTGTGGTCAAATCCCCGGACACTGGTTTTGGAGGCATGTTTGAGTGAATTGGGGTTTATACAACATGGATGTGGGTGAACTGAATCTTTATTTGTCATCAAATGTAGGTCCTTCATTTTATACGTGAGACCAAGGAATATAAAGAAATGCCATCCAAAGTCAAAATAAAAGAAGAGGCTACATCGTCCACTGAGAACTCTGATGTGATGCCAGTTAGTCTCTCCATGTCACCATGGGATGAAATTAATAAGATTTCTTTTTTTCCTTTTTTGGCTTTATCCTCATTGTCCTTGGCATCATCATCACTCTCAACCTAGTATGGTTTTCATAACTAACATTTATGGAGTGCTTGCTGTGGACCAGCCACTGGGGTAAGCACTTTACACATCTCACCTTATTTAAACATCACAACCCTATGAGGCAGATATTATCCTTGTTTCAGAGCGGTGGAAACTGAGGCATTGAAAAGTCGAGTCACATAGTAATATCAGACTAGCCCTTGACCACAAATTTGTTTGACTTTTATGCCTTGTTTTTGTTTTTGTTTTTGTTTTTGTTTTTGTGGTCTACTGCTGCTTTTTTTTTCCTTGTGCCTAGAATGTGTCTGACACATAGTAGGTTCTTAATAAATGTTTGTGTCATGAATGAATGTATGGAACCAAAGTTGGTGTTCTTGACCATTTTGCTGGTGGGTCTCAAACTTGGCTCACCATTAGAATTGCTTCTAGAGCTTTTCTGAATGCAAAGGCTCCAGGTCCCTCTGGAGATTCTGAGATGAGTCCCAGGAATCTGATTTTTAATACATTTCCCACCAGATTCTGATGAAGCCAGCTCAGCCCCAAGCTGCAGACAAAATTTGGCATCTACCACTGCCACGCTATACTGCCTCATGACAAATTTGCAATTTTTTAATACTTCTGTAGAACAAATAAAACCACAATTTATGTTTCACAATTCATGTGGCTGATCTCATGTCCTTCTGACAGACTTTTCACTTCAGAACGTTATAAATTGCTTTCTTTTCTGGGATATCAGTACATAACATTGGATCTTGCAAGACAATTAGTCCTTTCCAATATATCCCCCAAAAGTCATAGCTATTTCTTATCCTTAGCCCAACTGATCTTTCTACTAAAGAAATCGGCCTCCCATATTCATGCTAGAGGAGAAAAGATCAGGGGGTAATTCAAGTGTTTTTAAATGTGAGTGACTCTTAGGGAAGGGGAACTTGAATTATTCTAGTTATCCCTAGGGTAAGCCTAAGACAGGGGCAGTCTTAAGTCTTGTTTTGCCAAGAGAGTTCCAATTTACTTCCTTTGTCCTGGTATAATTATTAATAGCACCCCTATTTAGTCTCAAACATAAATCTGGGTTTGGACAATAAATAATGTAGTCATTCTATCTAAGACCAGAAAGAAAAGAACTATAAGAAGTTTAGTTTCTGTTCATTACAAGGAAAGACTCTCATGAGACTTGAAAAATAAAACCCCCAAGTCCCCCAAAATATGCAATCAGGTTGCCAATTTAGGGAGTGAGCTTCCTGTTACTGGAGGTGTTAAAACAGAAGGCTTATGGCCATTTGCTGAGGATGATGGAAAGGAAGTCAAGCATCACTGGATGACCTTGATGGTCCCTTCTGACTAAATGTCAGAGTACAGCAGAATCTGTGGTGCCTGAGCTGTTACAGGAGCACATGTCACGCCCACATCCACATGGAAAGAAGCTGGGAACAGCAGAGCCTGTCCCTCTTGGGTAGAAGGCCATCCCATGGTCAGCAAACACAAGATGTTTTCCCAGTACTGTAGAATTGGAGAAGGCTCAAGGTATTTAGGATTTGGCTCTTAACATCACACCCAAGTTCCAATGGCCTCTGCTGAACAAGCTGGGCAAATCCTCAGGATGTGAGTACGTTAGTTGGGGTTCCTTTTCTAGGAGCCAGAGCCACATCTGCTCCCATCCATCTTTGTGGAAAGTGTGGAAAGTTTAGGCCACCATTATGCTCCCCACCTCTTCCACCCCCAGGTCACTGGGCAAATGTCCATTTGACTGACCTTTGGTGGAGTTTGACCCCAGCTCACACTGAGTATCTCAGAGTTGTGCAAAGTGTTAGGGAGTTCCCCAACATTCTTCAGGGGAATTATCACTTTCAGCACTGCCCTACTTCCTATTCCCTTACATAGTCAGAAACTAAGGCATTGGCCTATGTGAATGTCCCCAAGATAACACAGAGCTTTTGGCTGCAGGGCCAGGGATTCAAACTCAAGATACCTGGGGGTGATGGTGTGGGGGGAATGTGTAGTGCTACACATTTTTCCAGGTGGATACCAGAGGGGCAGAAGCAAACTGCAAATCTCCAGGCTGGGACACTGCTTTTCTCCTTTTTCCTTCTTTTCAAAGTCAGTTTATTTTTAATTATTGGGAGAAAAATGAAGAACCTACTGGTAGCAGGAAGAAGCAAGAGTCTTCTAGGGCTAGGCATCCCACAAGATTGCTACTCAGGGCGCATTTCCATTATTTTTCCATGGCAGAACATATGGCAGAGACTTGGGAATGCATATGCCTGAAGCCAAAGTTCTCTCATGTTCCATAACTATGTTGCTGGCAGGGCTATTGTCACACTAGTTGGCTGTGCTCCAGATATCATATGAGGTGCATCTGTCCCACAAATCTTTATCCCAGTCTTCATTGCAAGGAGGGCACTGGCATGCGCTCTTAAGAGTAATCTTGTCCAAAGTTCCTGGTTTGGTGACAACATCTTGCTCAATACAACTTATGTGGTGGCTTAAGACAGGATGGCTGATTTCTGGTGGCGAGGACTGAAGGAACAAGTCTGTAACATCAGGATGATGTATAAGTTGCTGCCATGTTTAAAATACTGGAGCTGAACACAAGCACTCCACATAGCCATCTTGGCCCCACATCTGCCCCTCAGCAGGGCTCACTTCCAGTCCCCACTGTAGGACTGGGATCCCTAATTCTGGTGACAGATGGTTTCCACGCCACCTTCCTGAGCCCTCCATCCTCCAATGGAACATTTTTTGCTTTTACAGAATTGAAGCTTCTAGTCCCGGTGGCTGCACCAAGTTGGGAAAGAATGTGAAACAGCATGAGAGTACAGGTTTCATTTTCGAACGAGAGTTGAAATGATCTGTTTCTTTCAATCACATAGGCCACTGTTCTTACTCCTCAGAATGAAATTTGAATGACAGAAGAGAGAACAAACCACAGACTTTGAGTCTAATGTGCCTTCTAGCATGGGAAAGTCTTTTACTATGGTTTTAGCAGGTGACAGAATTGGGTTATTTTCTTCCACTGTAGATGATACTTTGATTTCCAATATTTTATTGGTTTGTACTGATAAAAGGATTATACACTCATTGTAGAAAGTTGGAAACTGCAAAACATTATAAAGAAGCAAAAACAAAGGGTGCCTGTGTGGCTAAGTTGGTTAAGCATCTGCCTTTGGCTCAAGTCATGATCCTAGAGTTCTAGGATCGAGTTCTGCATCAGTCTCCCTGCTTAGCAGAGAGTCTGCTGCTCCCTCTGATCCTCCCCTCTCTCATGCTCTCTCTCTTTCTCTCTCAAATAAATAAATAAAATTTTTAAAAAAGCAAAAACAAAACACAACCAACCATGCCCATGCATATAATCCCGTTTCAGAGTCAACCATGACTAATAACGTCACAAATAAACTTTGCCTTTTCAATGACATTTGTTTTTATGCAAGTTGTGTTCTTAATGATTAAAAACTTGTTAATCTAAGTGATACCTTTCTTCTGAACAATACAAAGAACTTTGATCTTTAAACTCCATTTATTTCTTTTCAACCTATATGCTACTGTTCTGTATTTTAATCATCTCTAAAAATATATGTTAAACCTCATGAGATGTTACTATTTTTCCTTTATTCTCCCTTGGTCATGACTGTAAATATTCACTTAGATTTACTCACATTTTTATTACTTTTGTGACTCTTTAGTTTTCCTGCATCTTTAACTTTCCTGATGGGATCATTCTCTTTTCTGAATAATACACATCAGAGTATTTTTGGTAGTGCAAGTCTTTTGGTCCAAACTCTTAGTTTAGGTGTGAAATGGCTTTATGGATGATTTCCCAATGTTGAGAATTCTTGGCTGACCATGATTTTCTTTCAGTTCCAGTTGAGCTTATCCAGTTCCTTCGAGGTTATCATCACCCGCTCTGCTCTGGTTTTCATCGTCGCTATCAAGGAGTTGGCTGCTGGTCTAACTGTTGATTCCTTGGAGGTAATCTTTTTTCCCCCCAATTGTATTTCTGACCTTTTATTATGATGTCTCTAGATTTCTCTTTAAAAATCATACATTGAGTTTGTTTGAGCTTCTTAAATCTGTACATTGGTATTTTATCATTTTGGAAAGTTCTCAGCCTAAGTTCTCCAAATATTGCGTCTGTCTTATTCTATTCTTTTTCCCCTTGTGGGACTTCAATTAAACATGTGTTTGGCCTTCTTACTAGGTTTTCTCTCTCATTCTCATGTATTCTCTTATCTGTGCTTTTCATCTTTTTTTTGTTTTTCATAATTGGTTCTGTATTGCAACATTTACGGCCTTACCCTCTCATGTCTCATGTTGGCCCTACCTGCTTTGCTTGTGGTTTATATGGCTTCCAAGAGGCAAGTGCCATGCCAGTCCCTCTAGTGCTCTTTGCCTACTTGTTTGGTGAGAGTTTTTGTCTATCATTGGATTAAAAGACTGGTTCTCATTTAGAGACAGGGAAAAAGAGCAAGAGCACAGTGACTAGGTATCTCTTAAAAACACACAACAGGAGGAGGGATCCCAGCTTATTTTCTGGTTAGATTGACTGTAGGTGTCAGGTAGATTTTAGCTTACATGCCAATCAGTTAATTGGTTGTGGCAACTGAAACATCACTGACAAAGACTCAGAGGCTACATCTGAACTCAGTGGGAAGGAATGCTCTAATAGATTAGTGATGCCTGCCAGGGGCTTAGACAGGAGATGTAATGGTACTCATGTCATATATTTGCCATCTGTGACTCATACTTTATATCTCTTAGCCAGGAATACAAAAGTTTCGGATGGAAACATGGTTTTCATGTACACTTTCAGGTAGACATGGTATTTGTGATGGTACTAATTTATTGTTGATGTTCAAAATGTTGTCCGCACCAATATCTCCATTTCATTAGCTCTTATTCATAATTTTATCCATCTCATCCTGACTTTTTCTCTTAGAATTTGCCCAAAATGTTTTTCCTAAGGCCTTCAGTGCACTTCACATTATTCAATCCAATGGACATGTGTCAGTCCTCATTTGATTTGACGTCCTACCAATAATCACAATCTTCAGTACTTGTTCTTTTTGCACTTGGGTGAGTCATTTAACCTTTCTAAGCCTTGATTTACAATCTGTAAAACAGGGATAAAAGTAATCTATCTCCTATGATCACTGTGAGTGTTAGATAAAATCATACTTATAAAATATTTGGCAGAGTACCTGCCATGTGGGTAAGTGCTCAACAATTTTAGTTATTGTTATTAATATAAATTCCTACTTCTTTTTTGAAACACTCTGGATCTTTCCAGGCAGGGCTTGACCCATAGTGGTTAAGATAATGAAGGGACTTATCAGTGTATTGAACTGAGAAGCTGATAGGTGGTAGGTTAGGATTTAGACAATGTTTGCAGCCCCAGCATTAAACTTCATTACTTGTCATTTCTACTCTACCTTTTATGGGGTCTTCTCCATTACAAGGCTACAGTCCCTCATGAACAATGAGGTCCCAGAGACCTTAGCCATCTAACAGAGAGAAGGCTGACTTCCACAGAAGTTCTCTTAAAAAAGCAGCTGGACCTTTCTCTCAGAAGCCCCCAGTACTCCCTCTTGAATCACATCCACTTAAATTGGATTATATGCCCTGAGCCAGATTCTGGCCAGAGAGACATGGGACGGGGAGGTTGCCCATAGCCATTCAGGGTCCACTCCTGGGCTGAGGGTTCAGCTGGTGGATGTGAGTGAGATGAATACCCAAATACAAATTTATTTTTAATGTTATCAGAAAGAAGGGAAAACAGTGAAGTGTGTAAACCTGGCGATTCACAGACCTGTGCCCCTGGGGATAAAAATATATTATATGTTTATAAAAAATAAAATTTAAAAAAAAAAAAAAGAAAGAAAGAAGGGAAAACAGATCTTTGATGGACCAAAGCAGCAAACATTATGGTTTACAGATGGCGACACCATCAGCTTCCTTCCGAATCCTGATGTACATTTCTTTAGTCACACTGACTTTTCAGTTTATAAATATTTCCTTATTCATCTTTCTCTTCCCATTAGTGAGTGAGTTCCTTAAAGGTAGGGTCCATGCTTTATTCATCTTAGGTCCCCCGCCCCTAACACAGACATTGGCATTCAACAAATGAGCATCAAATACATCAATAAACACATAATTGAATGAGGAATGTTTCCTACTTGCTTCATGGAAAATCTATTCCCATAGCAGCAGGAACAGAGTCCCAGCTAGAGACTAGAAGTCAATCTGTCTCTATAAATTCCAATCCCAATGCCCAGGATTTCCACCCAACAGATGCTTTTTGCATTGTGAAACACCCAAGCATGTGGGCTGCCTGAATTCACGTGTTTGCTCCATCCTTCATCACTCCATTTTCTGGGAAGAAGCAAGAGTCTTTGGGGGCCCTGTGCTAACTGCACATGTTTTCCGTTTCATGTTTCAGCCAATAAATGAGAGGGCTCTCTCACGGGCCACTTAACATGTATTACAGACATTTCCTCGGACAAATGGTCTCTTCTCCTTCCTCTGGGAGCCCAAAGCCTGAGTGATCTGCAGACCTGATAGGGATGGGGAGCTGGGCTTAGAACACCCAGTGGCTGAAGCATCTTTTGTTTAACCGTGTGACTTGGAGGTGAGCAACCTGACCTCACATACATCACATTCCCATATAGAGCACAGGTGGGTTTGCCTTGGGGTGGATAAGTTTGCACATCTGGAGGAGCTAACATCTGGATGACCGCACCCATGGAATGATACTGGTATCAGATGGGACTAGGGCATTAGGACATTGCTTCTTTTCTTCCTCCTTTTATTTTACTTTAAATATTTTAGCTCTTTCTGAAAATGAACAGGGGCAGTTTGAGCCATAATGGAAGGGAGAATTGTCTCGGAGTGCTGTTTTATCTTCCAGACTCATCGTTACCAGCCAAAGGAATATGAAATTAAAACAGAGGCTTGGCTGCCCACAGCAAGGAGCAGAAATCTAAGACTATAATACATAAAACACAACCTTTCAGAAATAAAAATGCGCAAAGCCACAGAGCTCAGAAATAGCATTCAGTTCTTCTGTGAAACTACCACTTTTTTCCCCCTGCCCTATCAAACCCCAGAAAGAACTGACTGCATGCTTGCTACTCTCCCTCCAAATGGAAAAAGAAGGGAGCATAAAATAAGGAAAGTGAGTCTGATATTCTAAGAATGGAAAATACTGAGGTGCCAAAAACATGGGGGGTCGACCTAGAAGGGGAGAACTCAGAGGATGAACAAGGTCAAAAGGAGAGTGAAGCCAGGTGAGCCTGGCAGTGGTGGTTTATCTCAGGACAGGCTTGCTTCCAGCCTCTGCCACTGGCCACATCTTGCCCCGGAAATCTTTTCACTTCATTCTAAAATAGAACCTGTGAAAGAGAATTTCGAAGTAACATCTACATGGCTGTTTTCTAAAAATCTCTTCTCTCCAACCAACGAATCTCCAAGACTTTGTTCTAAGCAGCAAAATTGCAAATGTTATCGGATGTTTGTGCAAATCATTCAAGTCCCCAGTGTTTATAAAAGCAAACCGGGAATATCCAAGAACAGAGTGTCTGTCTAGTAGAATTTCAGCATTTCCTTTTTTGCCTGACTTTGGAACCACAGGTTAGGGATGTTGTGGCATCCATAAGGCTGAGTCACGCTGGAGCTCATGTCTCATTACTTAAGGACTGTTTTGGAAAGAAAGATTGAGTTTCTAGCACTTATAGAACTTGGTGGGGGGGGGGGTTGAGCTTTGGAAATCGTGTCCAGAAATGGTTTGGTGGTTATTGAATGTACTGATCAATCAGAGCATATGTTAAGGGTTTGATGGACTGACAAATACGAATCACCCAGCAGAGCACTTGGCAGACAACAGGAATTTGATAACTATTAGTTACTATCTTTATAATACAATTATGACTCCATTGACTAAAAATGCTTGCAGTCTTTAAGCAATCTCGTTTAATAGATGCTATTCTATTTTTTCTGTTTTGTAGCTTCTCTTTGATCTCTGATTTTTTCTAACAGTCCACTCTTTCATCTGATTGCCCATATTGGCAATAGTGATAATACCAGTTGCAATTTTTATGATTATAACTCTAGGTAGATAGATAAATATTATGAGGGATAGAGGATGAAATTAGGCCTGGTCATTCATAAAAAAATAAAAATATGTGAAAAAATTCATCTTCTCTGGTAATCAATGAAATGCAGATTAAAACATGAAAGATTCCAGCATCACTAGCCAGCAGAAAATACAAATCAAAACCACAATGAGATACCACCTTACACCAGTTAGAATGGCAAAAATTAACAAAACAGGAAACAACAGTTGTTAGTTAGGATGTGGAGAAAAGGGAACCCTCTTACACTGTTGGTGGGTCTGCAAGCTGGTGCAGCCACTCTGGAAAACAATATGGAGAGTCCTCAAGATGTTAAGAATAGAGCTACCCTACAACTCAGCAATTGTTGTAGCAATAAATACTACTAGGTATTTATCCCCAAAGATACAGATGTAGGGAAAAGAAGGGGCACATGCACACCAATGTTCATAGCATCAATGTCCACAATAGCCAAACTGTGGAAGGGGCCCAGATGCCCTTCAACAGATGAATGGATAAAGAAGATGTGGTACATATATGCAATGGAATATTAATCAGCCATCAGAAACAATGAATACCCACCATTTACATAGACATGGATGGAACTAGAGGGGATTATGCTAAGTGAAATACGTCAAGCAGAGAAAGTTTGTTTCACTCATATATGGAACATAAGCAATAATATGGAAGACCATAGGGGAAGGGAGGGAAATCTGAAGGCGGAGAAATCAGAGAGCGAGGCCAACAATGAGAAACTATGGACCCTAGAAAACAATCTGAGGGTTTTAGAGGAGAGGGGAGTGGAAGGAGGGGGTAATAGGGTGATGGGTATTGAGGAGGGCACATGCTATGATGAGCACTGGGTTTTATATGTAACTAATGAATCATTGAACACTGCATCAAAAACTAATGATACTAATGATACAGTGGCGGACTGAACAAAAAAAAAAAACAAATTAAAAAAAAGAAGATTGCAAATGGTAATTTTAGTGTTCTCAAGCACTACTAGGAGGAGCAGAATTTGGCATAATTGATTTTGAGAAAGCAATGTAACAATATAAATTAAGTGCCATAAATTGCATCTAATCGTTGATCCACTTTTAAGAATTTATCTGGAATTATCATATGGTTTCACTTGTGGAACATAAGGAATAACATGGAGGACATTAGGAGAAGGAAAGGAAAAGTGAATTAGGGGAAATCAGAGGGGGAGATGAACCATGAGAGACCGTGGACTCTGAAAAACAAACAGGTTTTGGAAGGGAGAGGGGTGGGGAGTTAGATGAGCCTGATGATGGGTATTAAGGAGGGCAGGTATTGCATGGAGCACTGGGTGTGGTGTATAAACAATGAATCTTGGGACATTAAAAAAATAAAATAGAATTTTTTAAAAAAATATAGAACAAGTAAATAGATTTATATAAAAAAAATTATCTGGAACCTCCAGGAGGAAAATCAAATGTAGTCAAAGATTTGGATACAAATGTCAGTTGCCATGTATATCTATCAGGATCTTGTCAAGAAACAGCACGCTCAAACTGAGTAATTGGAAGACAGTTTAATTCAAAGAGTGAAACAAACAAAAAGACAACATCTTACAAAGTTTGGACAGTGTGTGGAGACATGACCAGAGACAGAGCAGGACTGTGGAGCCAGCCATGGAAATTCATGAGTGCCAGTTGATGGCCAAGAAAAAAAGCAGGGAGTGAGGGGTTTCTAGAACCTGGAGGGAGATGCTACTTGGAGGGGGCCTCCATGTGACCAACTAGAGGAACAAATGCCCCAGCCCCATCCCCCTCCCCACTCTGGTCTCTTGTTGGCACTTCCCATTCTGAGTCCAAGCAAAGCCAGAGGTAAAGGAGCTCTTTGACAAAATCCATATGGGCCCAGGGTAAACAGTGACTCTGCAGAGACAAATGAAAAATATCCAGCACACTTTGCTATTTTTAAGAGCAAAAATACAAGCTAATATAAATGTCCAACAATTAAGAGATGAGTCAATAAAGTGGTACATTTTGCAGCAGGATGTTACACAAGCCATTCAAATAATGCTTTTGAAGAAACAACATTAGGAAATGTTTTCAGTATAAATTCAACAGAAGAAAAGCAAGGAAGAAAATTATATATGACTCCAATTGTGAAAAGAACATACATACATAACCCATTGAAAAAAGACTAGTGAGAACATGCCCAAACTTAAACTAGAACTGGCTATCTCTGATTTGGGGAATGATGGATTTTCTTATTCTTTCTTATTCTTATTCCAGTTTTCTGAATTTTCCAAATTTTACATAAGTATATGCTACTTATAATCAGAAAAATATTATTCAAAATAACGTTTTGCCCTCTGCAGCTCCCTATCTAGTGGGAGAGAAGGATTCATTTCTAATGGATTATAGCAAAACACAGTGAGAGAACAAAGGACTAGCACATTGATTTCAACTGGCAGACAGAATCTGGGAAACTTCCTGGAGTAGGTGGCATTGAAACTGGGCCTCGAGAAATGAGAAATATTTCGATTGGTTGAGAAATGACAGAGGGGAACCCAGGTGAGAGGACAATTAAAAATGAAGATTAAGAACTCTGGACAGTGTAAATATCCAGAACACAACAGTAGATGGATAATTCTAAAGCAATATCCTGGCAAAATCAGAGGAATTTTTACAATATACAAATTTCTGTGTCCCTCTCCAGACATACAGTATTGGCATATCTGCTGGGGAGCCCAAGACAGAGATTTTGAAAATGCCTCCAAGGTCACTGAAAGGCATGACCAGGGTTTAGGAGTATTAGTGGGCAACTGTATATAAGAGAGTATAGTGGGCCTGTGTCCCTCTAGCTGTGTCCCTCTCCTGAGAAGAAAGGGACCCAGCAACCATCTTACAAAATGTGACCTTGCCCCATGACTACAGATGAGTGGACTGGGACAGACCTGAACCTCTAGTGCCAAGGTAGAGCTCTGAACTTGGCAGTAGGCAGCTTCCATCTGCTCTGTGAGCTGCAGGAGCAAAGGGGACAGAGGGAACAGAAGGAACAAGGCTAATATAAGGAGGACAGAAAGAATGGGACACTGAGAGGATCCTGCCACCTTCCATTCCCTGGTTCCAGTACTTTCTGAGGTACCACTGGATCCCCGGCCTGGAGTTTCCTGAGACCTCCTTTGTCCTTATAATAGAGCATAGTTTTCAGTGGTGGCCTGACTGGAATTGGCCTCCATTACCTGCAGAGATAGGCAGGGCAAGCTTTATCTTCAGACTCACCAACATTTTCTGTTGCCAAGTCCCAGCTGGTGTCTCAACTCCTGACACTACCTAACCAGCTAGTGCAATCTTTCTCAAACTGGTTTTCTCAGAACAATAGATTCTGTGGAATGAATGGGTGTTGCAGCACAGGCACACACACATAAAAGAGCCATCCTTGCTCAGATAAGCTGGGACATCTCTGGACTAACAAAGTGAAACTGGTTTCTCAGAATACACCTTAAGCTTAAACCATGTTATATGTCAGTTATACCTCAATAAAGCTATATAGGGAAAAAAAACCTTTCAGGCTTACATGAGAAACACATCACCAGAAAAGGAAGAAAAAGGTTTCTTTCCTAAGATCTTCTCAGAGCCTTAAGAAACCTTGTCCATCGTGACTCTCGGTTGGGGATGAGAGAAGGCAGTGTTGCTTATATTTATTTACTCTTGTTTGTTTGTTTTTCCAAAAGCATGTTTCAGAGCTAGTTCATGGCCCATAAGAGCTAACTCATTCATTCATCTGTTTCACCCTTCCATAAACATTTATGAGAGTGGCAGAAATAAGAAATATTTCTGAAAATGGCATGTTGTCTTATGAGGAGGACACACTAGCCTCCTAGGAATGATGTGTGTGTACGTACATTGTGTCCATGTGTGTGTGCGTGCACACATGTGTGTGCCCACATGTGTTTGCATGCTTACATGCCTGGGGATGTATGTTAAAAAAGGAATAAAGAGAGGGAGAGCAAGGCAGAAAGGAAGATGGATCCTTAGCTTCAGGGCCGAGGTACACACTTCCAGATGCCCAGTCATAAAGATTCCATCTCAGTCTCCAAAATAGAATTACATTATGTTGCGTAGACTCAGGCAGGTTACTCTGATTACTTTAACTTCAGTTAAAAGAAACTCCCAGATCATTTCTCCCCCTGCTCCTCAGCAGCATGGGATTATCCCCACACCAATTTTTATTTTGTGAAACTGGCCCCTTTTTGTAATCATATTCCATTTTTTTTCTTAAAAGGCCTTCATCAAAAGAGATTTCCTATATTAATGATGATAATGCTTTTGTGGAGGAAAAGAAGGTGGGATGAACATTTGTAGAGCATCCCTTCCCAGCCATAGTGAGTGGAGCATTACAGATACTTACTCTTACTTGAATCTTTTCTCTGGTAAGGCAGGCAATTCCTTCTCTCTTTCTTTCTTTTCTTTTCTTTTTTTTTTTTAAAGATTGTATTTATCGATTTGACAGAGAGAAAGAGAGAGCATTAGCAGGCTAAGTGGCTGGCAGGGGGAGAGGGAGAAGCAGGCTTCCCACTGAGCAGGGAGCCTGATACAGGGCTTGATCCCAGGACCTAGGGATCATGACCTGAGCTGAAGGCAGCCACTTAACCAACTGAGCCACCCAGGCGCCCCCCTCCTTTTCTCTTTTTATAGATAAGAAAGTTCTGTGAATGTGAGAACTCTAGGACTTTTGCAGTCATTTGGTATCTGGCCTGTAGTTGGGCCTCTGTAACATATTTATCAAATAAATGAATAAACAAAGGAAGAAAGTGAACCTAACAGTTGGCTCAGGGTCACCCAACTGCTCAGTTTCTAAAGTCACCTTTGAACTTGGGTCTGTCTAATTCCAAGGCCCTGCTGGCTTCCTCATAATTTTAGAACTGAACGAGATGCTTTCATGTACATCATTTGATTTAATTCTACAACCCTGTGAGGTGGAGAGGCCATGCAAAACCATTTTCATTTCCTAAATGAGGGCAGTGGGCCACAGAAGAATCAAGAAGTAGTAGGTGCTACTACTACTCAGGTAGTAGAAGGAAGATTCAGGACCCCATCCTAGGGCTTCTGATTCCCATCCCAGTGCTCTTTCAGCTACATCAGAGATGTTTTGAAGGTGGCTGGAGATTTCCCTCAAAGTGAATGTTGCCTGAGCTGACATCCATATGGCAGACACCTCGCCACCCTCTCCTTAGATTGTCCTTAGATTCGTCAGCCCCTGCCGTCTCACATAACGCTCACACTAGTGGGGTCTCTCCCTGCACACTCCATCTGGAGCAGCCAGCCCTGCACTGGCACTGGGGAAGTCTCCTCAGAGAGACAGATTGTTCGGCCTTGTCCTCAGCACCTCCATTTCACCCTTGACCTCCATCAGGACAGCCAGATGAGCAACATCCCCTCCTAGCCATTTACCACCTGCTGTCTTCAAGTTGCAAAGACACTTCCTCCTGAGGCACAGACAGTTCTGTCGAGACCACACTCTGTTTTCCCATGAAAAATGTCCTTTAGAAGAGGATTTCTCCATCAGTCTCCACAATAATACAGATGCACACATTTCTCCAGAATCTTCTTTGCTGTAATTTGGCGCTTTACTGAAGGGAGGCATGGGATCTTCCTTTCTTGGGACAGGGATGGCCAGGTCCAGGCTGGAAATTCTCGAGTCCATTGACTGCTTTGGGGGGCAGAAATGGGTTACTTTCTACTTTTACCCTTTTCTGTTTTCATTTTTCACTTTGTTCCACACTCATAATGTTTCTTTCAGCTTCTGTCCTTTTGATGCCAACACTACCAGAGAAAAATGAATAATGACCTCAGAAAATCCCAAGGTCGTTCATTTCTAGACACAAAGCCAAAGAACTGGTCTGACTCAGATTTTATTTCCTTCCACCGAGTGGAATAGTTTGGGCATTTTGGGAAGACAGGTTCTGGGGGCTACTAGAAGTAGGTAAAAACAGATTTTGTGTGTATTAATGAATCTCTTTCCTCCACTCTCTTGCTTTAGATTCTGGGCATCTCTCTCCTGGACAATTTTGATAGGAACTATTTAGGAACTGAATTGTCTCCCCTGAATTCACATGTCAATGTCCTGACCTCACAATATGATGTATTTGGAGATAGAGCCTTTAAAGAGGTCATTAAAATGAGGTGATATGAGTGGCCCTAATCCAATAAGGCGACCTTATAAGAAGAGAAGATTAGGACACAGAGGAAAAACTGTAAGGACACAAGGAGAAGTCAGCCATCCACAAGCCCAGGGGAGAGCCCTTGGGAAGAAACAACCTGTTGACACCTTGACCTCAGACTTCTAGTTCCAGAACTGTGAGAAAATCACTCTGTTTTCTGAGCTCCCAGTCTGTGGTGCTTTGTTATGGCGCCTGAGCAGAGACACAGATGTTGGGATTGAGAAGGGGCCACTGCTGTAATTAACACAGACTGTGGCAGTGACTTTGGAACCAGGGAATTGGTAGAGGCTGGATGAATTTTTAGGTCCATGTTAGAAAAAGCCTAGCTTAACTTGAAGGGACTGTTGGTAATCTACCAAACGAATACAGAGGTAGAATAATAATTATAATAAATTCTGGGACATGGAAAAGAAGTAATTTTGGGATCATTCTAAATGTCCAGGCATTATGTTAGATACTTTACATATCTTAGCTCGTTTGTGCTTCATAATAATCCTACAAATGAATGATACGTATAAGTTATATGTATACATAAACATCGATGTTTATATAAATATTTATATATGGGGCACCTGGGTGGCTCAGTCAGTTGAGCGTCTGAGTCTTGGTTTCAGCTCAGGTCATGATCTCATGTGTCATGAGATCGAGTCCCACATCTGGCTCCCTGCTTACTGGGGAGTTAAAGATTCTTTCTTTCTATCCCTCCCCCCTAAATAAATAAAATAAATCTTTTCTAAAAATGAATAAATAGGGCACCTGGGTGGCTCAGTGGGTTAAGCCACAGCTTTCGGCTCAGGTCATGATCTCAGGGTCCTGGGATCGAGCCCCACATCGGGCTCTCTGCTCAGCAGGGAGCCTGCTTCCTCCTCTCTCTCTGCCTGCCTCTCTGCCTACTTGTGATCTCTCTCTGTCAAATAAATAAATAAAATCTTTAAAAAAAGAATAAATATTTATATAAAGTTTGATTTATATAAATAAATATGTTCATTAATATCATATTATAGCTAACAACAGTAACCAACAAAACCACTAAACTAAACTCTCTCTATATACTAGACACTGTTTAAGAGCGTGGTGATCTTAACCTCGATTTTTACATACCACTGGATGGTAGATGATAAGACAGCATCATAGTTAAGAGCACAAGTCTTAGAGCCAGATACCTGGGTCCACATCACAGTTCATGGCATGTGCTTTCATAACTCTGGCTTCATACCAGCTCTTTCTGCTGCCTCAAGTGCTCTTCTCTCAGCCCCAGGGCCAATGCCTGGCCCCCCTTCTGGTTCTGAATCAATTGTCATTCATTCATTCATTCTTTCATTCATTCATAGTTACATGAGTGTCTACTTTGGATAAGGTACTTTTCTAGGTCCTTGGGTACAGCAGTGAATAAGAAACATTCAGTGCCTTCTAAGCAGACAAGCCCATTGGGAGACAGACAAGTAAGCAGGCCTCATGGGGCAGTGTGAGAAAGACAATGACAGTGTAAACAGAGGAGGGCATTGCAACGATGGCCCCACTTCTCCATCCTTCCTCTAGCCATGCCCCTTGTTTGCAAGGTGACTGTGCAGCCTCTCCCATCAGGAGGTGGAGCCTTGTATCTAGGATGTCCATGGAACTGCTTTGGCCAATAGAATGCGTGATGGTTAGAGTTTCACTTCCAAGCCCAGGTCTCAGGAGGTCTCAAACACTTTTGCTCATTCTTTTGAACCATCCACTGGCATGTGAACAGGTCTGGATTTGCCTGGTGGAGAAGATTGAGAAACACATGGAGAAGAGCCCATTCATCCTGGCCAAGCCCATCACAGACCAGCCAGTCAACATCCAAACGTGAGAGAGCCCTGCCAAGATAAGCAGAACTGATGCACAGCTGACTATAAACGCATGAGTGGTTCCAGCCAAGACCAGAAGAACCACCCAGCTGATGCACAGACTCGCAAGCAATAATAAAACCACTGTGTTTGGAGAAAAGTGTTACACAGCATTATTGTGATGATAGATAACTGATACAGATGGGAAAGGGGATCAGATTTTCAGAGGAAACATTCTACAAACTATTCAAGTATAATAGAAAAAAATATGTCTTGTTCATGAATTTAGGGTCAGTGTTTTGCTCTGTTATAATGAAGAGCAGTTCACTTGTCAGACATGCCTTGGAATGAAGTTTGAAGTTGTACTTCTCTAAAGGTATTTAAAATCCACATTTTGAAAGATGGAGCAATGAGATGTTTCGATTTCCTCTCACTAATGTAGTTTAATAACATACACTATTTGCAATGTGCCAATGTCCTCCACAGTTCTGTCTTCCCAGGTGTATGAGCTATGGTCATCTGCACAATCCATGGAAGACTGGGTGTACAATTCCAGAAAGTATGTGGCAAGATGGGGACTGTTTTTCTTATTTCAAGGTCAGTGTTCTACCCACCATTAGATTATTCTGTGACTTCTTTCTCTTCTCTGGCCCATGAGATTTCTGGCCCATGAAATTTAGTCAGCTATACATCTAATTTACTAAAATTTTATTGCAGTACATAGATTACTTCATGAAAAAGTTCAAACACTATTGAATAGCGTGGCTAACATTTATGGAGCACTCACCAGGTCATGGTCATTGCTACTAGTACTTTTGGTGTATTAACTATACACGTAATATAATCCTTATTGACCTATTATCATCCCTATGGAGACACAGAGAGGTTAGGTTACTTTCTCTAAGTGACATAATCAGTATAGACCTTGGCATTAATCCAAGACAGTCTGTCTCCAGAGTCAGACTTTAAACCACTTACACATTGGGGTTTGTTATACAGAATAAGAAACTACTTATATTTTATCTATTCATAAAGACCAGCTAATAAGTGGACCTTTAATAAGTATATCATTTACATGATTATTACATGTTTCAGAATAAGTGAAATGAGCTAAATGTCTAGCACTTCTTAGACATCTGATGAATGTTATTTCCCCAATTCCCCATTCTGTGGATGTGATGGACATTGTTCCTTCAACTATGCCAAGCACATTGGTGAGAACTCTCTGTGCCACTGAGGCACTGGGCCTGTCAATCAATCAAGGCAAAGTCATTGTCCTTCAGAAGCTTCCAGTTTAGAGGAAGAGGCAGATAGCTTAGGCAGCAGGGCTTTCTAGGGATGCCATGGGGGGCACAGAGAAAAGACCAATGAATGCTGCTCCTGAGTTTTGGGTCACTTGGCAGAGCAGGTCTTGAAGGCTGCTTCAGGGTTCTATGGTGTGAAGAACCAGGACTTAGGAAAGGAGAAGTTTTAGTGTATGTGAGAATGGTAGTTGATAGAAATTTATAGGACATACTATGTGCCAGACACTGCTCTGGGTGAGGCATATCTATATCTATTTACCTATTTTAATCCATTAGAGTCATCCATAGAGTGGTTAAGTGACCTATCCAGAGTCGCAAAGCTAGTAGGTGGCAGGGCCGGGATTTGAACCCAGTATGGTGTGGCCCTAGAGTCTGGGCTGAGACTCTGAAGTCTATTACCTCTGAAGAGCTAGAACAGTTAAGAGACATGGATTACGTGGAACCAAGCAGGTCCAGGCCCTTCTATTCCATATATGTTAACCACCCAAAGGAGCTCAGGATCTACTGCTGGAATCTGCGCCTCCTTGTGACCGAGCAGAGGAGGAGAAGCAGCAGGCAGGACGTTCACGCTCACTACTCTGCTGAGAACAGCAGGAGCTCCACTTCTGTGAGGAGCTCCGGCCTTTTCTAGGAAAATCACCATTAAAAGGAGATGTGGCAGAAAGCCTCACTGGGCTAATGGGCCCTTTGCAGTCAGGATTCCTTGGAAAACTTTCACATGACGTCAGTCCTCGGTTATCCCAGCAGTGCCTGCACTTGAGATTCTTACCATGATCTCCGTAAATCACTCATAATTCATGCAAGGCTGTGTTGAATGGTTTGCGTTAAGCTGGACGTCTAAAGCTGTGAGTCTAAGGAGATTTGAGTAAACTGGAGATATATAAAAAATGCCAGAGAAAGGACAAACAAATGTATTTGGCTCTCTTTTTCCCCAGTCGCCCTTCGTCCATGATTCCTGGTTTTCATTTGACTCGTAAAGTGTTTTCAAGGGACAGCTAAGTAGGGAGCCATCAAAGTTGGCCCTGCTGTGAAAAAGCAAAATTCTCTCAAAATGAAGTAGAGAGTCATGGGAGGGCAGAGGTAGCTGCCCAAAGTGCCTTCTTGCTTGCACTCCACCGTCTCCCTCCCCTGCACCGAGAAAGTCACTCTGTTTCTTCTTTAGTGGATGGTCATCAGGTATCACTAAGCTAGGAGTGAGTATTTATACCCGGACATGGACACACCTCTTCCTCTCTTGGGGAGGTGTTGGGTCAACCTAGCAGGGAGTTAAAGTGGGTTTGGGTTTTCTGGTTGCTGTGGTTACACTCCCTGCTACGGGCCCAGATTCGCCCTGGAGGCTGCTACCTGTGACTGGCCATGGCCCTGTGTGGAGGGCTTCCTCAGGTCCCTGCTCTACCCTGGTTCCCAGCAAACCTGTACCCCTGTGTCCAGAGGGCCTTGGTGTCAGTCTGGCCACCATAATAATAGACTGGGGGGCTTAATTATCAGACACTGATATTCTCACCATTTTGGCAAGTGGAAGTTCAAGGTCAAGGGGCTGTCAGGTTAGGTATCTGGAGAGACTGCTTCCTTGGCTTGCAGATGGCAACCTTTTCTCTGTGTTGTTATGTGGCCTCTCCTTGGTGAATGCACTGGAAAGACAGTGGGGGTAGGCGGTGGGGGGAGAGATAAAGAGAGCAAGAGTGCTCTGATGTCTCTTCTTTCAAGGTCACCAACCAGTCCTATCAAACCTTAATTACTTCTTTAAAGGTCCCAGCTCCAAATATAACCACACTCGGATTTAGGGCTTTGACATAGGAATTTGGGGGGGACACAAGCATTCAGTCCATAACATCCTGGGCTCCCCCAGTGCTGCTCCTTCTTCTGTATCAGGTTTCTGGTAGAAGTTGGGGTTTCTCTGCCACCCTTGCCCAGCCTCTGCTGTTCTCAGGCCTCACATGACTGGGTCTTGGGAGAGGGGCCTTTAAGCATCCTTGTCCCTTCATTTTGTGGCAGCCAAACTCTGCCTTAGGTCTGTGGTTGATCTTGGGCAGGAAGAATTTCCTATCCTCAGTATTGAGCTGAACAGAATCCCCCACAATTTATGTCCACCTGGAACCTCCACATGGGACCTTATTGAGATATCGAATCTTTGCAGATAAAATCAGTTAAGATGGGGCTGCACTGGATTCTGGTGGGTCCTAAAACCAATGACAAGTGTCTTTATAAGAGAAAAGAGAGGGAGATACAGAGACAGAGAAACACACACAGAGGGAAGAGAGCCCTGTGACTGAGGAGGCAGAGACTGGAGGGATGTATCTAAAAGCCAAGGAACTCCAAGGATTTCTGGCAACCACTAAGCTGACAGAGGCATGGGTCATATTTCTTCTTCCAGCCTGCAGAAGGAAGCAACCTTGCAGACACTTCAATTTCAGACTTTGGGTTTCCAGAACTGTGGGAGAATACATTTCTGTTGCTGAAGCTGTCCAGATCATGGCACTTTGTTACCACAGCCCCAAAAGTCAAATACAATCTTCTCCAGTTGTAGCCAATTTCAGCTTGCTGTCAGTTCAGCATCCTGGACCTAAGGAGACTTCCAGTTTTCCCCCCAAGGGCAGAGAGTTTTGCTTCCACTCTGTCCCAGAGCCCGTGGATTTATGTCTGGGCCCTATGGATAAGAGGTTTGTTGCTCTTCCCTTGGCAGCTTAAGTCTTTGCTTTCTGAGGAGAAGGATCTAGGAAAGCAACAAAGGCTTTGTGTCTGTCCCCTCCTGCCGCTTCTGGGCTCTCCAGCCTCTGTCTTGTCACTCGTGTTTCTCGTGAGCACACAGTGGAGTAGAGCTTGAGAGCAAGCCCCATCTCCCTCTGTGTCTGGGCTCCTTGCTTTCCCAAACTCACATGCTACCCATGCTGGCCTTTAAGAAGTCATTAACATCTTAGCTAATTAAGTCCCATTCCTTTGAACAGCAGCTACCACTTTCTCCCAAGTCCCACCAAATGTGAGGCGGTCATGTGTCCTGTCTTTCCTCAGAAGGGTTTGCGCCTCATTGGAATGTAGTTTACTGAGTAACGTTGGAATCTCTGCCCTATGGTAGTCTCAAAAAAAGTGATGATTTTATAAGTTATTCAGCATTTTCTTCCCTGTCATGGTGGGATCAATATTCTCTTGGGGTTTTCATCATTCTAAGTAGAAATGGAATTCCTTAACTAATATTTGTCCTAAATAAAAGTTTGTGCAAATTCTCAAGGGCCTAGATTTGACTCTTGGCTCTAAAACTCACTAGCTCTGGGACCTTGGGCAAGTTGCCTAATTTTGCTGAGACTTGGTTTCCTCAAGGTTAAAATATAAGCTTGACACAAGTCCCATTCAGTTCTCATAGCCATTATCTTAAAAGAAGGTTCTGGAGCAATCTCACAGACTGAACTATTCTTAGCTTTGCCTTCTTTTAATGTCAGATTTTCAGAGTACTTTGTCTTGATTGGACAAAATGTGGTTGTCTGTTTGTTTATTTGTTTTTTCCAAGACTGGTTGGGAAAATGGGTAGGTAAGAAGATTCTCCCTCTTCAGATTGCTGGCTTTGATGGGCTTCTAATCATAAGGAAGGTGTAGCCTTTGAAGCAGATGGACCATAAGGCTTGCATACTTTTGGAATTTACCATAGCAATTAAAGAACTTGTTTTAAACTTATTTTTATTGTATTTCTAGCACATAGGAAAAGTTGTATTGGTGCCAGGTAAGGCAAAATCTGTCAAAAGGGATTTTTCATATTCTGTTACTCAGGCACTTGATGGGGCACCTGCAATGCCAGGACCCTGGTGTAAATACCAGATACAAGGAGGCAGTTTCCCTAAGCAGTTGCCACAGCACCCCCACCCCCCATCTGGCTTGAACAGTTTTTAATGAGATTCTATCTTGGGGACAGGCCAAACCCAGTCTCCTCCCTAAAATAAAGCATCCCATGTGAGCTCAGGCTGTTTACAAAATGTCTACAGCCTTTCAGCTTACCAGGATTTACTGTGGTCAGTGTTAGTTAGAAGAGAACAGTTCTTCTAAGAGTCCTTGTGAGGCTCCATGAGGGACTGCAGGAGGAAGACTCAAAAAATGAGAAAAATCATGGAAGAAGGTGTAACAGGACCTTTTTTTTTTTTTTTTTTTTTAGTTTTCCTACTAAAAGAAATACATAAGTTGGGAAAATCATTTTATTTATGTGTTCATTTGTTTATTCAACACAGATTTACTGTCTAGTTATTATGTGCCAGGAACTACATTGGATGCTTGAGGCATTACAACAAAGATAAGGGCTTTGCACCCATGAAGCTTGTAGCCTAGTTGGGAAGGGATTAACTAGATATTTACATAAAATAATATTTTATATTATATTTGGGGTAAATACTTGTACTAAGAATTACAAGTCTAGAGGATTGAAAAAGTTTTGCCTGATGAAGTGACACTTTGACTTAGATTTGAAGTACACGTAAGCACTGAATAGATTTTTCAGAGGGAAGAAGAGGATATTTCAGTTAAAGAAAAGTATATGCAAAGGCCCTGAGGGAGGAAGGCGTTTGGAAAAACCAACCTATATAAGAAAAATGGCCTACATATACTGATGTTTGGAGAGTCCTCTCAAATGCACAAATTGGCTCTAAATATTAACAAGCCTATCTGAAGGTAAATCCTATTCATGCATGCAGTGCTTTCAATCAGTATTATATTCTTCATTCTTTTTTTTCCTTTTTTTAAAAAAGATTTTATTTATTTGAGAGACAGAGAGAAAGCAGTGAGAGAGAGAGAGAGAGAGAACATGAGCATGGGTGAGGGTTAGAGAGAGAGGGACAAGCAGACTCCCTGCTGAGCAGGGACCTCCCCACTCCCAGGCAGAAGTTGACACCAGGACCCTGGGATCATGACCTGAGCTGAAGGCAGAGGCTTTAACCCACTGAGCCACCCAGGTGTCTCTATTCTTCATTCATTCTTAAATATGAGCAGGAAAATAACAATATCCAGACCTTTAAGAAATTCCTTTAATATGAAATTCAGAAACACAAGAAAAATTCAAGAGGAACTTGGTAGAACAATCTCATTTTCAGGGAGCAGAAAGAAATTTTAAAATAAAACAACACTATACTAAAACATTCAGAGAAATACAAGAAGTTTTTGCATCCATGACAAAAGGACAAGTTAGTATAAAAAATAACATGTACAGAAATAAGATAGAGCTCTTGGATATTAAAATTATGATAGTTGTAATGAAAAATAGTAGAAGGGTTGGAAATTAAAATTGGGGATATCTTCTAGAATATATAAAAAGTCAAAGAGATAGAAAATAGGAGAGAAAAGATAAGGAACTCATTCTATCAGACCTGGAGGTTCAATGGTCTACTTAAAGGAGGTCCAAAAAAGATACAACAGAGGAGAAGAAGATAAAGGAAATTATTAAGGAAACAGCATAGAAAAATGTCTTGTGGGCATGCAGAAATTATCATAATACTCCTATTGAGAGGTGGAATCTATTTCTCTACCCCCTGAGTCTCAGTTGGGTTTGTGGTTTGCTTTAACCAATAGAATGTGGCAGAAGTTCTGAGCCTAGGCCTTGAGAAGCTCTGTATTTCCATGTTTGCTCTTGGTTCCCCTGCTAACTCCTGCTAACCATATCAGCAAGACAGGCTACACTGAGGGAGAATGAGATGCACAGAGAGGTGAATCCAGCTGAGTCCAGCCTATCTCAGCTGAGACTGACCAGATCATCAGAACTTCCCAGCAGAACCCAGACCAAATCACTATCAACAACTAAATTTTTGGATAATATCCATGCAACAAAAGTTGGCACAACGAGTTTCTAGACTGTAGAGTTTTACCCAGGGCCTATCCCAAAAAGTGAATTAAAGACTCACACAAAGACACATCATTATGAAATTTCAGATCATTATGAGACAGGGAGAAAACTCCTAAAGGAAAAACAGATCACATTAAAAAGGAACAGAAATGAGAATGGCATTGAAATTCTTAATAGCAACACTAGATGCTAGAAGATACTAGGGGAATAATACCTCTGAAGTTTGAAGGGAAAAATATTTCCAATCTAGATGTTTTCTATCTAAATAAAACATATTAGTTCTCTGTTGCTGCCATAACAAATCATCACAAACTCAGCAGCTTAGAACAATACAAATTTATTACCTCACAGTTTTGGAGGTCAGACATATGACTGTCTTGACTGGTTTTTCAGGCTTGGGTCTTGCAAGGCTGAAATCCCAGTGTTGGCCAGGTTGTGTTCCTTTCTGAAAGCTCTAGATTGAGAACTTTTTTCCAGTCTCACTTAGATTGTTGACAGAATTAAGTTCCTGTCAGTTTTAGGACAGAGATCCCCACTTCTTCACTGGCTGTTGACCAAAGGGGGTCATTGACAGCTTCAAGAGGCTGCTCGCATTCCTTGGTTCATAGCTTCCTTGCTTGGTGTTCAGAGCCAGCATTGCTTCACCAAGCCCTTCTCACTTTAGATCTTTTCAATTTCACCTCTGCCTCATCAGCCTCCTTTTCAACTAGAAAAAAGTCCCTGATTTTATGGACTCATGTTGTTATATGACACTCATCTGGATAGCCTGAAATATTTTCCCCATCTCAAGATCCATAATCTTCATGACATCTGTAAATTCCCTCTTGTTGTGTTATGTAACATATTCACAGATTCTGGAGATCAGAGTGTGGACATTTTGGGGGTAAAATTATTCTGCCTATCAAACTGTGAAACAAGTGTAAGCCTAGAATAAAGACATTGTATCAAAATGTAGCTTTTTGTCTTTTGCTTCTCAGAAAGCTATTGGAAGATGACCTTCACAAACAAGGTAGTAAAAAAAAAAAAATGAGTGATTTTTTAGGACCAGAAGTAAGATGGTGGTGATGAAAGCCTCCAGACAAGAACTCTGTGGCAGGCCTAGGTAAGAAATGTATGAAAAGCCCCAATGAAGAGGATGGGGAAAAGGTGCGAAACTAAGTAACTGGAAATGAGTGGGTCTGTAAGATTAAAGGCAAAGGGAACAATACATAAGAACTGTACTGTAGTTGATAAAGTTGAGACCCATACTGGTATAGCTAATGATATTGAAACCACCATACACATAAACTGGAAGGGAACAATTAAGTAAGTGGATGACAGATGCCAGGAACAAAGTTTCTCACTGTTGGAGTAGAAGATTACAGATAAGTGAGGGCCTAGATCCATCCATGTAGCACTGGATGAGAGTCAGATATGTCAGCAAGAATTCTTTATAGGTACAGATGTTTACACATAGGAACATCTACACATACATATCCACACTGGTTAGTATACACACGTGTATCTCCTTGTTCTATCAGCAGAGAGGGTCTAGAAACAATGACACTCTGATGCCAATGAGCACACCTCATGACCAAATCTTAGTTTCTAATGCCATTCTTCAGTGAAAGGAATCAGGGCTCTCTGGATAGAAGGTTGATTCTAAGACTGGGGTAGGAAATGTGTAAGATGATCATGGAGCATCTTGTAGTGCCAGAAAATGAGAAAGTACTCAAAGACAAACAAATAAAACCCACAATGATGAATAATAAAGATATGTCAAAGGTGTACAGGAGAATTGAAGTTCATCCACAGTAGTTTGGAACCACAAAATAATTAAGGAAGTAAGTAGGATTGCATTATCACCCAAAGTATAAAAAGATTCCATGAGTCAATACTGATAGAAATAAATGATTGAATAGATAAGTCAGTGGAGGAAAATAGACATATCTCCTATGCAGAAGAATTCTAAATAATTTATGTAGCTACTCCATCCTGGACGTGATAGAGCATAACTTCCCACTCCATAAGTGTGGGCTGCACATAGTGGCTTTCTTCCAAAGAATAGAGTATGGAAAAGGGAAAGAAAATACTAACTATCCTGTGGAGAAAATGCACAAGCCAGGTGACAAAGGTTAAGTTCAACATTGATAAGTCATATTGATAGTACATATCCTTGATAAGATGTGATGAAAATAGCATGTTGTCTCTGTGGTCTCTCTAGCCCAAAACCCAGAGACCCAGTCAAATGATGAGAAAAATAGCAGACAAATCCTGATTGAGGGGCATTCTATGAATATCTGACCAATACTCTTCAAAACCGTGAAGGTCATTAGAAACAAGGAAAGACTGAGAATTCATCACAGCCCAGAGGAACCTAAGGAGACATGGCAACTAAACATAATGTGGCATCCTAGATGGGGTCCTGGCTCAGAAAATAAAAACATTAGATAAAAACTAAAGGAATCTGAATAAAGTATGGACTTCAGTTAAGAACGTATTAATATTGGTTCATTAGTTGTAAAAAATGTATCCTACTGACATAAGATGTTAATGATAGAGGAAACTGGGTGCAAGGTACATGGAAATTTTCTATAATATCTTCACAATTTTGTAGATTTAAAATTTCTAAGTGAAAAGATTAAAAAAGGATAGATTAGAACATGCTGTGATGCACTGCAGTAGTAAGGATAATTATTATTTAATGAAATTTTTGTTCTTGCCAACTATAAATAGACATGCAGACACACACTAGGTCTTGTAAATTCTTTTCTTGCTGGGGATTATAAAAAGTTTGGAAAACACTGGATCAGAGGATGGCTCTTGGCTCTAATATTTCTTAAAGTTATTCATTTTAAGTTGTTGATGAGAGGTTTCATTTGTCTAGTCAACAATCACTCAGTGATTAATCACCATGTCCAGAGTACTGTGCCTCCTACTGAAAAGGATGTCACAGATGAACAAGACACAGGGTTTCATCTGTTACAGACAGAAGCAGAAAAACAAATACAGTGTCATACAAAAGCCTGTGAGATAAATGCTAGCCAGAGGTTTATGAAAACACCATGAAAGCATAGAGGACAGAGGAGTAAGAGTTGACTCAGAGGGTCAGGAAAGGCTGAATGGGAGCTGGCATTTTAGTTAGACTTTAAAAAAAATAATGAGAATCACTAATGCTTGCTCACCACTTCCTATGTTGCCAGAGTCTTTGCAAGAACATTACGGGGATCATCTTATTTTATCCTCACACATCCTTCTGGCTAGGTGCTAGTTTTACTCTTTACAGAAGAACACTTTACAGAAGAACAAACTGGAGCTTTAAAAAGGTAAAGGAATTGCACAACATGCACAGCTATGAAGTGGTGGGCTGAGATCCGCACCATGTCAGGTGCTTTGGCATTGCTTACCCTACCTGTCCCAGCTCTAGCCCTTCCCTCCTGTTTGTTCTACCCTACTCTATTTCCCTCTAGCTACAGAGTGTGGTTTAGGATTTCTATTCCCTTGAAATAGGGTCATTCTTGTTGTCTTTGCTCCCACCATCCCTCTCCCATCTCCCCTCTGAAACACTCTTCCACAACCTTCATAGCCTGAGTCAACTGCTGGCCTCCTTTGTGTAGCGATCCTTCATTCTTGTCTCTTCCAGCAGAATCTATTGCTCCCTTGATTCTGTAAAGCTTTTGTTGAAAAACCCATCTCCTCCACCTCTACCCCACTCAGATCAGGGCTGGTCATCTCTCTCTCTCTCTTTGTTTCTGTCCCCCAGTAGAGTGTGTGGCACACTGTAGGTCACCCAATAAATGAGAGGAGAAGGAAGAAAGAGTTGTAGGATTTCTACGAGTAGATAGGAGAAACAGGCATCCCAAGCTGAGAACAAGACAAGTAGACATGGAGAGGTGGGGGGTGGAGTGATCTGGCAGTGATGGGGTGTCATGTGCCTGGAAGCATGGCTAATTATGCCAGCCTGGGGCCAGATTGTGCAGAGCTGGGATGCTTTGCCAGGAAGCCAGGGCTTTATTCTGTAAATAATAGTGCCCCATGGAGGGGTTTCAGAGTTGGGGGACAAGATTTGAATGGAGCGACACACTCTATTTAATTCTATTTTCTCATCTTTGAAGAGGTTGGAGGGCAGGAGGAAATATGAAAACTAATATTTATTGTATACCTGTTACATTTCAGGCACTGTTCTAAAAATCTTTATATAAATCCTCTCATTAATTCTCACAGCAACCCACTACACCAGCTATTTTCCCTAGTTTTATGATCGAGAAGATGGAGCTCAACAGGTTAAGGAACACCACTGAGAAATGGCAGATCCTGGAGCTGAATTTGAGTTTGCCTGGTTCCAAAGCGCTACTTCCCACCACAGAATCCCTCATCCTTAAAAAACTCTTCAGATCCCCTCTTCTTCCTCTCAAGCCCTTCTCCTTATCCCTTGCCCTACTTGTCTCTTCCCTTTCCCTCCTGTTTCCCTGGACTTAAGTAACAACTGGGTGGGGAGCAGGTGACTGGAGCCCTAGCAGTAGGATCATAGTGATGGTTTTATGTCACACCCTCCATCGAGGACAGGGAGCCTGAGCTGGAGCAGGCCAGTGGGGGCACTGGCCATTGCACCATCCCCGGATGCTGCATATGACCTTGACTTCTGGGATCATCAGACCAGTGGGGGCATCTGACCATGTGCACCATCCCTGGATGCTACAGATGACCTTGACTTCTGAGATCGTCAGCCCAGTGGGGGTACTGGCCATGTGCACATCTCTGGGTGCTGCAGACGACCTTGACTTCTGGAAATTTTTCTGATTTTTCGAAGGAGACCTTCTCTCTAGCTAATGAGTCACATAAGATAAGAGGTTACCCATTTTAGCTGCTTGGGCGTCTGCTGATTTGAAACCTCTTTTTGGATGTACTTTTTGTAACTTTCTCTCTAAAACATTTTTCTTCCAAGTCCTTCAGACTAACCAGCAACACAGAAGGAGTTATGGACTGGGAAAAAAAAAAAAAAGAAAGAAAAGCAGCCCGTCCTTTCTTGATAATGGTATTATGATTCTGGCATTCAGTTCCAAGCTTCCCCGAAATTTTTCAGCAATGTATGCTTTTTGTGTGCTTGTGATTAAAATATGATGTACCTTAAAAACCATTCCAGCCTCTTGTGATGTGGTCATAAAAATTATTTCAGCATTAAATACCTCATTCCCATCATGTCAGCCTTGAGACCACTGCTAGATGAATCACTGAAGAAATGAAGCACTTAGCAAAATATTTTTCTTTCTGATTGCAGGGCTGAGGCTTATTCGATTAAAGGATAAATTTAAATTGATCAAATATGTGGACATTTGGAGTTTATTTGTATCACTGTGGAGCAAATTTTGAAATGCAGCAATCCGATTAGATTTTCCTCTCAGCGGATCCCTGGTCAAGAGAGAGCACCCCCGGGAAAGGGCTGATGGCCTGGCCATGGGGATGAATGACTGGCCACTGTCCATTTCCAGCTCTCCTGAAGCTGCTGTCATCCGGGGAACTCATGACAGCATCAGGAAATCGCCCCCACCCCGCACCACCTTGAATGGAGTACCAGTGATTCCACTGACGAGCTGACCTGGAAGCTTTCATGGAGTTGCTAAGAAGACACTTGGCTTTGCAGACTCAACCAGCACAGCCCATTTCCCCTTAACATGCCTCCTTTCAACTTAGGATCCCTGCAGCCTGTCCCTCTTTCCCATCTCTGCCTCCCGCACGGTCCTGTCACCCAGGGGGCTGAGGTTTCAAGAAAATGAGAAAAGACTGAGAAAAAGCTGGGGGCTGTGGGGGCCAGAAAAGGCAGCACTGGTTTTAATTTCAGCTACCCCCGGCTGGCTTCCAGAGGATTCTGTGGCCAGTGGAGTGGCCAGCTGCCTCCCTGCTCTGAAATCCCAATATTCATTAAACTTTATTGTTTTGAAATCTTACTAACAACAACAAGAATAAATAGTAAAAGTGATTAGATGTGTTCTTTGTGTCCAGAGTGCACGGGAGGTCTTTACATTCCTTGCTTTGATCCCCACAACCACCTGCGAGGTAAGTGTTGTTGTTCCTACAGATACAGGGTCACTGAGGTTCAGCAGGTTTCGGTAACTGGCACAGGTAGTAGAACTTGGACTTGACCCATGCGTTTGGACTCTGGGCCCTGGGTGTGTAATCACTGCCCTCATACAACAAATGTAACATTTTGTTGGTAAAAGTCAGATGATACAAATGTGTGGAATGTGGGAAGTTAAATGTGCATTCCCCGCCTCCACCAACTCCTACCTTCCAGTATATTCCAGCCTGGATGGCCAGGCCCCATTTTCTCTTCTCCCAGCCTTACTGGACAATGATCCTCTGAAGGTACCCAGATTTTATTAGGAGTCAAGGGGCAGGTGATCATCTCCAGGCATACAGCATGCACCATCCCAATGGCCAGCTGACTTCTGAGGCTGTGGAAGTCCTCGGGGGCAAATACAAGGACCCTCAGATATAATGTAGTGGTAAAGAGCATGGGCTTTGGGGTGAGCTCCCTCATGTGTGAATCTGCCTCTGCTACTTATTAATTGTGTGGTCATGGCGAGCTTTCCTACTCTCTGAGGCCCAGTTTGCTCATCTATAAAATGGGATTAACTCTGCCCATACTGCAGGGATGTTTGGAGACAGGATAGCTATGTGCTAAGCCTGCAGTGCCTACCTTAGAGCAGATGATCAGTAAGGACTGTAGTCAGGGGCAAGTGTAGGAGGGGTGAATAATTCAGGCTGGAGGGATGTGGGAAGGTCTTGGCGTGGTCAAATTTTTAAGCCTTGGGACCCGGGCTGCCTTCTACTTACCCTCATTCCAGGTACCCAGCAGAGTGTTCTACCCACAGAAGGTGCATCTGAAATACTTGCTGACTTGTAACAACTAAGCAATGGAGGGGTCTAGGACTAGCTCTGGGAAGATGAGCCTTAGGACAACCAGGAAAACCCTACAAAATGTCCTGAAAATATCCATCAGTAGAGTTGATAAACATAACCAGAGGAAACTCCTTGTCGGCATGAACAACAAGGTTTAGGGGAGGATGGGCTTTTCTGAGGACTGTCTTCTGCAAATGGCTTACAAACAAAAGAAGGGGTGGATGGATACAGCAGAGGACTCTCTTCTGCAAATGGCTTACAAACAAAAGAAGGGGTGGATGGATACAGCAGTCAGCAGGGAGCCTGCTTCCTCCTCTCTCTCTGCCTGCCTCTCTGCCTACTTGTGATCTCTCTCTGTCAAATAAATAAATAAAATCTTTAAAAAAAGAATAAATATTTATATAAAGTTTGATTTATATAAATAAATATATTCATTAATATCCCCATATTATAGCTAACAACAGTAACCAACAAAACCACTAAACTAAACTCTCTCTATATACTAGACACTGTTTAAGAGCGTGGTGATCTTAACCTCGATTTTTACATACCACTGGATGGTAGATGATAAGACAGCATCATAGTTAAGAGCACAAGTCTTAGAGCCAGATACCTGGGTCCACATCACAGTTCATGGCATGTGCTTTCATAACTCTGGCTTCATACCAGCTCTTTCTGCTGCCTCAAGTGCTCTTCTCTCAGCCCCAGGGCCAATGCCTGGCCCCCCTTCTGGTTCTGAATCAATTGTCATTCATTCATTCATTCTTTCATTCATTCATAGTTACATGAGTGTCTACTTTGGATAAGGTACTTTTCTAGGTCCTTGGGTACAGCAGTGAATAAGAAACATTCAGTGCCTTCTAAGCAGACAAGCCCATTGGGAGACAGACAAGTAAGCAGGCCTCATGGGGCAGTGTGAGAAAGACAATGACAGTGTAAACAGAGGAGGGCATTGCAACGATGGCCCCACTTCTCCATCCTTCCTCTAGCCATGCCCCTTGTTTGCAAGGTGACTGTGCAGCCTCTCCCATCAGGAGGTGGAGCCTTGTATCTAGGATGTCCATGGAACTGCTTTGGCCAATAGAATGCGTGATGGTTAGAGTTTCACTTCCAAGCCCAGGTCTCAGGAGGTCTCAAACACTTTTGCTCATTCTTTTGAACCATCCACTGGCATGTGAACAGGTCTGGATTTGCCTGGTGGAGAAGATTGAGAAACACATGGAGAAGAGCCCATTCATCCTGGCCAAGCCCATCACAGACCAGCCAGTCAACATCCAAACGTGAGAGAGCCCTGCCAAGATAAGCAGAACTGATGCACAGCTGACTATAAACGCATGAGTGGTTCCAGCCAAGACCAGAAGAACCACCCAGCTGATGCACAGACTCGCAAGCAATAATAAAACCACTGTGTTTGGAGAAAAGTGTTACACAGCATTATTGTGATGATAGATAACTGATACAGATGGGAAAGGGGATCAGATTTTCAGAGGAAACATTCTACAAACTATTCAAGTATAATAGAAAAAAATATGTCTTGTTCATGAATTTAGGGTCAGTGTTTTGCTCTGTTATAATGAAGAGCAGTTCACTTGTCAGACATGCCTTGGAATGAAGTTTGAAGTTGTACTTCTCTAAAGGTATTTAAAATCCACATTTTGAAAGATGGAGCAATGAGATGTTTCGATTTCCTCTCACTAATGTAGTTTAATAACATACACTATTTGCAATGTGCCAATGTCCTCCACAGTTCTGTCTTCCCAGGTGTATGAGCTATGGTCATCTGCACAATCCATGGAAGACTGGGTGTACAATTCCAGAAAGTATGTGGCAAGATGGGGACTGTTTTTCTTATTTCAAGGTCAGTGTTCTACCCACCATTAGATTATTCTGTGACTTCTTTCTCTTCTCTGGCCCATGAGATTTCTGGCCCATGAAATTTAGTCAGCTATACATCTAATTTACTAAAATTTTATTGCAGTACATAGATTACTTCATGAAAAAGTTCAAACACTATTGAATAGCGTGGCTAACATTTATGGAGCACTCACCAGGTCATGGTCATTGCTACTAGTACTTTTGGTGTATTAACTATACACGTAATATAATCCTTATTGACCTATTATCATCCCTATGGAGACACAGAGAGGTTAGGTTACTTTCTCTAAGTGACATAATCAGTATAGACCTTGGCATTAATCCAAGACAGTCTGTCTCCAGAGTCAGACTTTAAACCACTTACACATTGGGGTTTGTTATACAGAATAAGAAACTACTTATATTTTATCTATTCATAAAGACCAGCTAATAAGTGGACCTTTAATAAGTATATCATTTACATGATTATTACATGTTTCAGAATAAGTGAAATGAGCTAAATGTCTAGCACTTCTTAGACATCTGATGAATGTTATTTCCCCAATTCCCCATTCTGTGGATGTGATGGACATTGTTCCTTCAACTATGCCAAGCACATTGGTGAGAACTCTCTGTGCCACTGAGGCACTGGGCCTGTCAATCAATCAAGGCAAAGTCATTGTCCTTCAGAAGCTTCCAGTTTAGAGGAAGAGGCAGATAGCTTAGGCAGCAGGGCTTTCTAGGGATGCCATGGGGGGCACAGAGAAAAGACCAATGAATGCTGCTCCTGAGTTTTGGGTCACTTGGCAGAGCAGGTCTTGAAGGCTGCTTCAGGGTTCTATGGTGTGAAGAACCAGGACTTAGGAAAGGAGAAGTTTTAGTGTATGTGAGAATGGTAGTTGATAGAAATTTATAGGACATACTATGTGCCAGACACTGCTCTGGGTGAGGCATATCTATATCTATTTACCTATTTTAATCCATTAGAGTCATCCATAGAGTGGTTAAGTGACCTATCCAGAGTCGCAAAGCTAGTAGGTGGCAGGGCCGGGATTTGAACCCAGTATGGTGTGGCCCTAGAGTCTGGGCTGAGACTCTGAAGTCTATTACCTCTGAAGAGCTAGAACAGTTAAGAGACATGGATTACGTGGAACCAAGCAGGTCCAGGCCCTTCTATTCCATATATGTTAACCACCCAAAGGAGCTCAGGATCTACTGCTGGAATCTGCGCCTCCTTGTGACCGAGCAGAGGAGGAGAAGCAGCAGGCAGGACGTTCACGCTCACTACTCTGCTGAGAACAGCAGGAGCTCCACTTCTGTGAGGAGCTCCGGCCTTTTCTAGGAAAATCACCATTAAAAGGAGATGTGGCAGAAAGCCTCACTGGGCTAATGGGCCCTTTGCAGTCAGGATTCCTTGGAAAACTTTCACATGACGTCAGTCCTCGGTTATCCCAGCAGTGCCTGCACTTGAGATTCTTACCATGATCTCCGTAAATCACTCATAATTCATGCAAGGCTGTGTTGAATGGTTTGCGTTAAGCTGGACGTCTAAAGCTGTGAGTCTAAGGAGATTTGAGTAAACTGGAGATATATAAAAAATGCCAGAGAAAGGACAAACAAATGTATTTGGCTCTCTTTTTCCCCAGTCGCCCTTCGTCCATGATTCCTGGTTTTCATTTGACTCGTAAAGTGTTTTCAAGGGACAGCTAAGTAGGGAGCCATCAAAGTTGGCCCTGCTGTGAAAAAGCAAAATTCTCTCAAAATGAAGTAGAGAGTCATGGGAGGGCAGAGGTAGCTGCCCAAAGTGCCTTCTTGCTTGCACTCCACCGTCTCCCTCCCCTGCACCGAGAAAGTCACTCTGTTTCTTCTTTAGTGGATGGTCATCAGGTATCACTAAGCTAGGAGTGAGTATTTATACCCGGACATGGACACACCTCTTCCTCTCTTGGGGAGGTGTTGGGTCAACCTAGCAGGGAGTTAAAGTGGGTTTGGGTTTTCTGGTTGCTGTGGTTACACTCCCTGCTACGGGCCCAGATTCGCCCTGGAGGCTGCTACCTGTGACTGGCCATGGCCCTGTGTGGAGGGCTTCCTCAGGTCCCTGCTCTACCCTGGTTCCCAGCAAACCTGTACCCCTGTGTCCAGAGGGCCTTGGTGTCAGTCTGGCCACCATAATAATAGACTGGGGGGCTTAATTATCAGACACTGATATTCTCACCATTTTGGCAAGTGGAAGTTCAAGGTCAAGGGGCTGTCAGGTTAGGTATCTGGAGAGACTGCTTCCTTGGCTTGCAGATGGCAACCTTTTCTCTGTGTTGTTATGTGGCCTCTCCTTGGTGAATGCACTGGAAAGACAGTGGGGGTAGGCGGTGGGGGGAGAGATAAAGAGAGCAAGAGTGCTCTGATGTCTCTTCTTTCAAGGTCACCAACCAGTCCTATCAAACCTTAATTACTTCTTTAAAGGTCCCAGCTCCAAATATAACCACACTCGGATTTAGGGCTTTGACATAGGAATTTGGGGGGGACACAAGCATTCAGTCCATAACATCCTGGGCTCCCCCAGTGCTGCTCCTTCTTCTGTATCAGGTTTCTGGTAGAAGTTGGGGTTTCTCTGCCACCCTTGCCCAGCCTCTGCTGTTCTCAGGCCTCACATGACTGGGTCTTGGGAGAGGGGCCTTTAAGCATCCTTGTCCCTTCATTTTGTGGCAGCCAAACTCTGCCTTAGGTCTGTGGTTGATCTTGGGCAGGAAGAATTTCCTATCCTCAGTATTGAGCTGAACAGAATCCCCCACAATTTATGTCCACCTGGAACCTCCACATGGGACCTTATTGAGATATCGAATCTTTGCAGATAAAATCAGTTAAGATGGGGCTGCACTGGATTCTGGTGGGTCCTAAAACCAATGACAAGTGTCTTTATAAGAGAAAAGAGAGGGAGATACAGAGACAGAGAAACACACACAGAGGGAAGAGAGCCCTGTGACTGAGGAGGCAGAGACTGGAGGGATGTATCTAAAAGCCAAGGAACTCCAAGGATTTCTGGCAACCACTAAGCTGACAGAGGCATGGGTCATATTTCTTCTTCCAGCCTGCAGAAGGAAGCAACCTTGCAGACACTTCAATTTCAGACTTTGGGTTTCCAGAACTGTGGGAGAATACATTTCTGTTGCTGAAGCTGTCCAGATCATGGCACTTTGTTACCACAGCCCCAAAAGTCAAATACAATCTTCTCCAGTTGTAGCCAATTTCAGCTTGCTGTCAGTTCAGCATCCTGGACCTAAGGAGACTTCCAGTTTTCCCCCCAAGGGCAGAGAGTTTTGCTTCCACTCTGTCCCAGAGCCCGTGGATTTATGTCTGGGCCCTATGGATAAGAGGTTTGTTGCTCTTCCCTTGGCAGCTTAAGTCTTTGCTTTCTGAGGAGAAGGATCTAGGAAAGCAACAAAGGCTTTGTGTCTGTCCCCTCCTGCCGCTTCTGGGCTCTCCAGCCTCTGTCTTGTCACTCGTGTTTCTCGTGAGCACACAGTGGAGTAGAGCTTGAGAGCAAGCCCCATCTCCCTCTGTGTCTGGGCTCCTTGCTTTCCCAAACTCACATGCTACCCATGCTGGCCTTTAAGAAGTCATTAACATCTTAGCTAATTAAGTCCCATTCCTTTGAACAGCAGCTACCACTTTCTCCCAAGTCCCACCAAATGTGAGGCGGTCATGTGTCCTGTCTTTCCTCAGAAGGGTTTGCGCCTCATTGGAATGTAGTTTACTGAGTAACGTTGGAATCTCTGCCCTATGGTAGTCTCAAAAAAAGTGATGATTTTATAAGTTATTCAGCATTTTCTTCCCTGTCATGGTGGGATCAATATTCTCTTGGGGTTTTCATCATTCTAAGTAGAAATGGAATTCCTTAACTAATATTTGTCCTAAATAAAAGTTTGTGCAAATTCTCAAGGGCCTAGATTTGACTCTTGGCTCTAAAACTCACTAGCTCTGGGACCTTGGGCAAGTTGCCTAATTTTGCTGAGACTTGGTTTCCTCAAGGTTAAAATATAAGCTTGACACAAGTCCCATTCAGTTCTCATAGCCATTATCTTAAAAGAAGGTTCTGGAGCAATCTCACAGACTGAACTATTCTTAGCTTTGCCTTCTTTTAATGTCAGATTTTCAGAGTACTTTGTCTTGATTGGACAAAATGTGGTTGTCTGTTTGTTTATTTGTTTTTTCCAAGACTGGTTGGGAAAATGGGTAGGTAAGAAGATTCTCCCTCTTCAGATTGCTGGCTTTGATGGGCTTCTAATCATAAGGAAGGTGTAGCCTTTGAAGCAGATGGACCATAAGGCTTGCATACTTTTGGAATTTACCATAGCAATTAAAGAACTTGTTTTAAACTTATTTTTATTGTATTTCTAGCACATAGGAAAAGTTGTATTGGTGCCAGGTAAGGCAAAATCTGTCAAAAGGGATTTTTCATATTCTGTTACTCAGGCACTTGATGGGGCACCTGCAATGCCAGGACCCTGGTGTAAATACCAGATACAAGGAGGCAGTTTCCCTAAGCAGTTGCCACAGCACCCCCACCCCCCATCTGGCTTGAACAGTTTTTAATGAGATTCTATCTTGGGGACAGGCCAAACCCAGTCTCCTCCCTAAAATAAAGCATCCCATGTGAGCTCAGGCTGTTTACAAAATGTCTACAGCCTTTCAGCTTACCAGGATTTACTGTGGTCAGTGTTAGTTAGAAGAGAACAGTTCTTCTAAGAGTCCTTGTGAGGCTCCATGAGGGACTGCAGGAGGAAGACTCAAAAAATGAGAAAAATCATGGAAGAAGGTGTAACAGGACCTTTTTTTTTTTTTTTTTTTTAGTTTTCCTACTAAAAGAAATACATAAGTTGGGAAAATCATTTTATTTATGTGTTCATTTGTTTATTCAACACAGATTTACTGTCTAGTTATTATGTGCCAGGAACTACATTGGATGCTTGAGGCATTACAACAAAGATAAGGGCTTTGCACCCATGAAGCTTGTAGCCTAGTTGGGAAGGGATTAACTAGATATTTACATAAAATAATATTTTATATTATATTTGGGGTAAATACTTGTACTAAGAATTACAAGTCTAGAGGATTGAAAAAGTTTTGCCTGATGAAGTGACACTTTGACTTAGATTTGAAGTACACGTAAGCACTGAATAGATTTTTCAGAGGGAAGAAGAGGATATTTCAGTTAAAGAAAAGTATATGCAAAGGCCCTGAGGGAGGAAGGCGTTTGGAAAAACCAACCTATATAAGAAAAATGGCCTACATATACTGATGTTTGGAGAGTCCTCTCAAATGCACAAATTGGCTCTAAATATTAACAAGCCTATCTGAAGGTAAATCCTATTCATGCATGCAGTGCTTTCAATCAGTATTATATTCTTCATTCTTTTTTTTCCTTTTTTTAAAAAAGATTTTATTTATTTGAGAGACAGAGAGAAAGCAGTGAGAGAGAGAGAGAGAGAACATGAGCATGGGTGAGGGTTAGAGAGAGAGGGACAAGCAGACTCCCTGCTGAGCAGGGACCTCCCCACTCCCAGGCAGAAGTTGACACCAGGACCCTGGGATCATGACCTGAGCTGAAGGCAGAGGCTTTAACCCACTGAGCCACCCAGGTGTCTCTATTCTTCATTCATTCTTAAATATGAGCAGGAAAATAACAATATCCAGACCTTTAAGAAATTCCTTTAATATGAAATTCAGAAACACAAGAAAAATTCAAGAGGAACTTGGTAGAACAATCTCATTTTCAGGGAGCAGAAAGAAATTTTAAAATAAAACAACACTATACTAAAACATTCAGAGAAATACAAGAAGTTTTTGCATCCATGACAAAAGGACAAGTTAGTATAAAAAATAACATGTACAGAAATAAGATAGAGCTCTTGGATATTAAAATTATGATAGTTGTAATGAAAAATAGTAGAAGGGTTGGAAATTAAAATTGGGGATATCTTCTAGAATATATAAAAAGTCAAAGAGATAGAAAATAGGAGAGAAAAGATAAGGAACTCATTCTATCAGACCTGGAGGTTCAATGGTCTACTTAAAGGAGGTCCAAAAAAGATACAACAGAGGAGAAGAAGATAAAGGAAATTATTAAGGAAACAGCATAGAAAAATGTCTTGTGGGCATGCAGAAATTATCATAATACTCCTATTGAGAGGTGGAATCTATTTCTCTACCCCCTGAGTCTCAGTTGGGTTTGTGGTTTGCTTTAACCAATAGAATGTGGCAGAAGTTCTGAGCCTAGGCCTTGAGAAGCTCTGTATTTCCATGTTTGCTCTTGGTTCCCCTGCTAACTCCTGCTAACCATATGAGCAAGACAGGCTACACTGAGGGAGAATGAGATGCACAGAGAGGTGAATCCAGCTGAGTCCAGCCTATCTCAGCTGAGACTGACCAGATCATCAGAACTTCCCAGCAGAACCCAGACCAAATCACTATCAACAACTAAATTTTTGGATAATATCCATGCAACAAAAGTTGGCACAACGAGTTTCTAGACTGTAGAGTTTTACCCAGGGCCTATCCCAAAAAGTGAATTAAAGACTCACACAAAGACACATCATTATGAAATTTCAGATCATTATGAGACAGGGAGAAAACTCCTAAAGGAAAAACAGATCACATTAAAAAGGAACAGAAATGAGAATGGCATTGAAATTCTTAATAGCAACACTAGATGCTAGAAGATACTAGGGGAATAATACCTCTGAAGTTTGAAGGGAAAAATATTTCCAATCTAGATGTTTTCTATCTAAATAAAACATATTAGTTCTCTGTTGCTGCCATAACAAATCATCACAAACTCAGCAGCTTAGAACAATACAAATTTATTACCTCACAGTTTTGGAGGTCAGACATATGACTGTCTTGACTGGTTTTTCAGGCTTGGGTCTTGCAAGGCTGAAATCCCAGTGTTGGCCAGGTTGTGTTCCTTTCTGAAAGCTCTAGATTGAGAACTTTTTTCCAGTCTCACTTAGATTGTTGACAGAATTAAGTTCCTGTCAGTTTTAGGACAGAGATCCCCACTTCTTCACTGGCTGTTGACCAAAGGGGGTCATTGACAGCTTCAAGAGGCTGCTCGCATTCCTTGGTTCATAGCTTCCTTGCTTGGTGTTCAGAGCCAGCATTGCTTCACCAAGCCCTTCTCACTTTAGATCTTTTCAATTTCACCTCTGCCTCATCAGCCTCCTTTTCAACTAGAAAAAAGTCCCTGATTTTATGGACTCATGTTGTTATATGACACTCATCTGGATAGCCTGAAATATTTTCCCCATCTCAAGATCCATAATCTTCATGACATCTGTAAATTCCCTCTTGTTGTGTTATGTAACATATTCACAGATTCTGGAGATCAGAGTGTGGACATTTTGGGGGTAAAATTATTCTGCCTATCAAACTGTGAAACAAGTGTAAGCCTAGAATAAAGACATTGTATCAAAATGTAGCTTTTTGTCTTTTGCTTCTCAGAAAGCTATTGGAAGATGACCTTCACAAACAAGGTAGTAAAAAAAAAAAAATGAGTGATTTTTTAGGACCAGAAGTAAGATGGTGGTGATGAAAGCCTCCAGACAAGAACTCTGTGGCAGGCCTAGGTAAGAAATGTATGAAAAGCCCCAATGAAGAGGATGGGGAAAAGGTGCGAAACTAAGTAACTGGAAATGAGTGGGTCTGTAAGATTAAAGGCAAAGGGAACAATACATAAGAACTGTACTGTAGTTGATAAAGTTGAGACCCATACTGGTATAGCTAATGATATTGAAACCACCATACACATAAACTGGAAGGGAACAATTAAGTAAGTGGATGACAGATGCCAGGAACAAAGTTTCTCACTGTTGGAGTAGAAGATTACAGATAAGTGAGGGCCTAGATCCATCCATGTAGCACTGGATGAGAGTCAGATATGTCAGCAAGAATTCTTTATAGGTACAGATGTTTACACATAGGAACATCTACACATACATATCCACACTGGTTAGTATACACACGTGTATCTCCTTGTTCTATCAGCAGAGAGGGTCTAGAAACAATGACACTCTGATGCCAATGAGCACACCTCATGACCAAATCTTAGTTTCTAATGCCATTCTTCAGTGAAAGGAATCAGGGCTCTCTGGATAGAAGGTTGATTCTAAGACTGGGGTAGGAAATGTGTAAGATGATCATGGAGCATCTTGTAGTGCCAGAAAATGAGAAAGTACTCAAAGACAAACAAATAAAACCCACAATGATGAATAATAAAGATATGTCAAAGGTGTACAGGAGAATTGAAGTTCATCCACAGTAGTTTGGAACCACAAAATAATTAAGGAAGTAAGTAGGATTGCATTATCACCCAAAGTATAAAAAGATTCCATGAGTCAATACTGATAGAAATAAATGATTGAATAGATAAGTCAGTGGAGGAAAATAGACATATCTCCTATGCAGAAGAATTCTAAATAATTTATGTAGCTACTCCATCCTGGACGTGATAGAGCATAACTTCCCACTCCATAAGTGTGGGCTGCACATAGTGGCTTTCTTCCAAAGAATAGAGTATGGAAAAGGGAAAGAAAATACTAACTATCCTGTGGAGAAAATGCACAAGCCAGGTGACAAAGGTTAAGTTCAACATTGATAAGTCATATTGATAGTACATATCCTTGATAAGATGTGATGAAAATAGCATGTTGTCTCTGTGGTCTCTCTAGCCCAAAACCCAGAGACCCAGTCAAATGATGAGAAAAATAGCAGACAAATCCTGATTGAGGGGCATTCTATGAATATCTGACCAATACTCTTCAAAACCGTGAAGGTCATTAGAAACAAGGAAAGACTGAGAATTCATCACAGCCCAGAGGAACCTAAGGAGACATGGCAACTAAACATAATGTGGCATCCTAGATGGGGTCCTGGCTCAGAAAATAAAAACATTAGATAAAAACTAAAGGAATCTGAATAAAGTATGGACTTCAGTTAAGAACGTATTAATATTGGTTCATTAGTTGTAAAAAATGTATCCTACTGACATAAGATGTTAATGATAGAGGAAACTGGGTGCAAGGTACATGGAAATTTTCTATAATATCTTCACAATTTTGTAGATTTAAAATTTCTAAGTGAAAAGATTAAAAAAGGATAGATTAGAACATGCTGTGATGCACTGCAGTAGTAAGGATAATTATTATTTAATGAAATTTTTGTTCTTGCCAACTATAAATAGACATGCAGACACACACTAGGTCTTGTAAATTCTTTTCTTGCTGGGGATTATAAAAAGTTTGGAAAACACTGGATCAGAGGATGGCTCTTGGCTCTAATATTTCTTAAAGTTATTCATTTTAAGTTGTTGATGAGAGGTTTCATTTGTCTAGTCAACAATCACTCAGTGATTAATCACCATGTCCAGAGTACTGTGCCTCCTACTGAAAAGGATGTCACAGATGAACAAGACACAGGGTTTCATCTGTTACAGACAGAAGCAGAAAAACAAATACAGTGTCATACAAAAGCCTGTGAGATAAATGCTAGCCAGAGGTTTATGAAAACACCATGAAAGCATAGAGGACAGAGGAGTAAGAGTTGACTCAGAGGGTCAGGAAAGGCTGAATGGGAGCTGGCATTTTAGTTAGACTTTAAAAAAAATAATGAGAATCACTAATGCTTGCTCACCACTTCCTATGTTGCCAGAGTCTTTGCAAGAACATTACGGGGATCATCTTATTTTATCCTCACACATCCTTCTGGCTAGGTGCTAGTTTTACTCTTTACAGAAGAACACTTTACAGAAGAACAAACTGGAGCTTTAAAAAGGTAAAGGAATTGCACAACATGCACAGCTATGAAGTGGTGGGCTGAGATCCGCACCATGTCAGGTGCTTTGGCATTGCTTACCCTACCTGTCCCAGCTCTAGCCCTTCCCTCCTGTTTGTTCTACCCTACTCTATTTCCCTCTAGCTACAGAGTGTGGTTTAGGATTTCTATTCCCTTGAAATAGGGTCATTCTTGTTGTCTTTGCTCCCACCATCCCTCTCCCATCTCCCCTCTGAAACACTCTTCCACAACCTTCATAGCCTGAGTCAACTGCTGGCCTCCTTTGTGTAGCGATCCTTCATTCTTGTCTCTTCCAGCAGAATCTATTGCTCCCTTGATTCTGTAAAGCTTTTGTTGAAAAACCCATCTCCTCCACCTCTACCCCACTCAGATCAGGGCTGGTCATCTCTCTCTCTCTCTTTGTTTCTGTCCCCCAGTAGAGTGTGTGGCACACTGTAGGTCACCCAATAAATGAGAGGAGAAGGAAGAAAGAGTTGTAGGATTTCTACGAGTAGATAGGAGAAACAGGCATCCCAAGCTGAGAACAAGACAAGTAGACATGGAGAGGTGGGGGGTGGAGTGATCTGGCAGTGATGGGGTGTCATGTGCCTGGAAGCATGGCTAATTATGCCAGCCTGGGGCCAGATTGTGCAGAGCTGGGATGCTTTGCCAGGAAGCCAGGGCTTTATTCTGTAAATAATAGTGCCCCATGGAGGGGTTTCAGAGTTGGGGGACAAGATTTGAATGGAGCGACACACTCTATTTAATTCTATTTTCTCATCTTTGAAGAGGTTGGAGGGCAGGAGGAAATATGAAAACTAATATTTATTGTATACCTGTTACATTTCAGGCACTGTTCTAAAAATCTTTATATAAATCCTCTCATTAATTCTCACAGCAACCCACTACACCAGCTATTTTCCCTAGTTTTATGATCGAGAAGATGGAGCTCAACAGGTTAAGGAACACCACTGAGAAATGGCAGATCCTGGAGCTGAATTTGAGTTTGCCTGGTTCCAAAGCGCTACTTCCCACCACAGAATCCCTCATCCTTAAAAAACTCTTCAGATCCCCTCTTCTTCCTCTCAAGCCCTTCTCCTTATCCCTTGCCCTACTTGTCTCTTCCCTTTCCCTCCTGTTTCCCTGGACTTAAGTAACAACTGGGTGGGGAGCAGGTGACTGGAGCCCTAGCAGTAGGATCATAGTGATGGTTTTATGTCACACCCTCCATCGAGGACAGGGAGCCTGAGCTGGAGCAGGCCAGTGGGGGCACTGGCCATTGCACCATCCCCGGATGCTGCATATGACCTTGACTTCTGGGATCATCAGACCAGTGGGGGCATCTGACCATGTGCACCATCCCTGGATGCTACAGATGACCTTGACTTCTGAGATCGTCAGCCCAGTGGGGGTACTGGCCATGTGCACATCTCTGGGTGCTGCAGACGACCTTGACTTCTGGAAATTTTTCTGATTTTTCGAAGGAGACCTTCTCTCTAGCTAATGAGTCACATAAGATAAGAGGTTACCCATTTTAGCTGCTTGGGCGTCTGCTGATTTGAAACCTCTTTTTGGATGTACTTTTTGTAACTTTCTCTCTAAAACATTTTTCTTCCAAGTCCTTCAGACTAACCAGCAACACAGAAGGAGTTATGGACTGGGAAAAAAAAAAAAAAGAAAGAAAAGCAGCCCGTCCTTTCTTGATAATGGTATTATGATTCTGGCATTCAGTTCCAAGCTTCCCCGAAATTTTTCAGCAATGTATGCTTTTTGTGTGCTTGTGATTAAAATATGATGTACCTTAAAAACCATTCCAGCCTCTTGTGATGTGGTCATAAAAATTATTTCAGCATTAAATACCTCATTCCCATCATGTCAGCCTTGAGACCACTGCTAGATGAATCACTGAAGAAATGAAGCACTTAGCAAAATATTTTTCTTTCTGATTGCAGGGCTGAGGCTTATTCGATTAAAGGATAAATTTAAATTGATCAAATATGTGGACATTTGGAGTTTATTTGTATCACTGTGGAGCAAATTTTGAAATGCAGCAATCCGATTAGATTTTCCTCTCAGCGGATCCCTGGTCAAGAGAGAGCACCCCCGGGAAAGGGCTGATGGCCTGGCCATGGGGATGAATGACTGGCCACTGTCCATTTCCAGCTCTCCTGAAGCTGCTGTCATCCGGGGAACTCATGACAGCATCAGGAAATCGCCCCCACCCCGCACCACCTTGAATGGAGTACCAGTGATTCCACTGACGAGCTGACCTGGAAGCTTTCATGGAGTTGCTAAGAAGACACTTGGCTTTGCAGACTCAACCAGCACAGCCCATTTCCCCTTAACATGCCTCCTTTCAACTTAGGATCCCTGCAGCCTGTCCCTCTTTCCCATCTCTGCCTCCCGCACGGTCCTGTCACCCAGGGGGCTGAGGTTTCAAGAAAATGAGAAAAGACTGAGAAAAAGCTGGGGGCTGTGGGGGCCAGAAAAGGCAGCACTGGTTTTAATTTCAGCTACCCCCGGCTGGCTTCCAGAGGATTCTGTGGCCAGTGGAGTGGCCAGCTGCCTCCCTGCTCTGAAATCCCAATATTCATTAAACTTTATTGTTTTGAAATCTTACTAACAACAACAAGAATAAATAGTAAAAGTGATTAGATGTGTTCTTTGTGTCCAGAGTGCACGGGAGGTCTTTACATTCCTTGCTTTGATCCCCACAACCACCTGCGAGGTAAGTGTTGTTGTTCCTACAGATACAGGGTCACTGAGGTTCAGCAGGTTTCGGTAACTGGCACAGGTAGTAGAACTTGGACTTGACCCATGCGTTTGGACTCTGGGCCCTGGGTGTGTAATCACTGCCCTCATACAACAAATGTAACATTTTGTTGGTAAAAGTCAGATGATACAAATGTGTGGAATGTGGGAAGTTAAATGTGCATTCCCCGCCTCCACCAACTCCTACCTTCCAGTATATTCCAGCCTGGATGGCCAGGCCCCATTTTCTCTTCTCCCAGCCTTACTGGACAATGATCCTCTGAAGGTACCCAGATTTTATTAGGAGTCAAGGGGCAGGTGATCATCTCCAGGCATACAGCATGCACCATCCCAATGGCCAGCTGACTTCTGAGGCTGTGGAAGTCCTCGGGGGCAAATACAAGGACCCTCAGATATAATGTAGTGGTAAAGAGCATGGGCTTTGGGGTGAGCTCCCTCATGTGTGAATCTGCCTCTGCTACTTATTAATTGTGTGGTCATGGCGAGCTTTCCTACTCTCTGAGGCCCAGTTTGCTCATCTATAAAATGGGATTAACTCTGCCCATACTGCAGGGATGTTTGGAGACAGGATAGCTATGTGCTAAGCCTGCAGTGCCTACCTTAGAGCAGATGATCAGTAAGGACTGTAGTCAGGGGCAAGTGTAGGAGGGGTGAATAATTCAGGCTGGAGGGATGTGGGAAGGTCTTGGCGTGGTCAAATTTTTAAGCCTTGGGACCCGGGCTGCCTTCTACTTACCCTCATTCCAGGTACCCAGCAGAGTGTTCTACCCACAGAAGGTGCATCTGAAATACTTGCTGACTTGTAACAACTAAGCAATGGAGGGGTCTAGGACTAGCTCTGGGAAGATGAGCCTTAGGACAACCAGGAAAACCCTACAAAATGTCCTGAAAATATCCATCAGTAGAGTTGATAAACATAACCAGAGGAAACTCCTTGTCGGCATGAACAACAAGGTTTAGGGGAGGATGGGCTTTTCTGAGGACTGTCTTCTGCAAATGGCTTACAAACAAAAGAAGGGGTGGATGGATACAGCAGAGGACTCTCTTCTGCAAATGGCTTACAAACAAAAGAAGGGGTGGATGGATACAGCAGGGGCCCTGGGCAGACAGAAGAGGCCAAACCATTTACAAAAATAGCAATACATCTTGCACAATCAACCTCTGAAAATGCACCAACAAGCACGAGTTGGCTTTCGCAGCCAGAGACACACCGGAAACTGAGCGTCTCTTTAAGGGACCCAGTCCTGCCCAGGCCAACGCAAGCAAAGTAGCTTGTGGCCTGCCTCCGAGTCAGCCCTGAGAGGCAGCTCAAAGTGAATGAGCACTCCTCCAGTTCCCCAATCTAAAGGATGTGGTGGGCCAAGAGCCAGAACGTATTATTAGACTGGAATGTTCTAGTCTCTAAATTTAACCAGCTGGAGTTCTCGATAAAGTACCATCCTATTCACACTTTTGTGTTGAAGAATTCGCCTTTTAGTGGGATTTGATTATGGGAAGAACACCATGTCCTTGGCTTGGCTCCTTCTTCTGTACAGTACGCCACCCGTCTCAGGTGGGCCCTCCATGGCACACGTCAGTTCAAGAGCACCAGGCTGGCTCACTTGCGGAGCAAGGATCACCACGGACTTGACCCCTCTTTGAGGTGACACCGCTAATGTCCTTGGGACTCTTATCAGGCCAAGAGAGGAGAAAATGCCAGGAACAAAGGAGAGAAGGAGAAAAATTTTGTATTAGGATGTGAGGGAAATAGTTTCTGCGATGGAACCACACGTGGGGGCAGGTTTAAAGTCCACACACTTATCTCTGTGCCTGAGGACAGATAACTTACTGGTATCAGTGTTAGCTAAGAACTCAAGTCACATAAACACCTCTGTGCTTGACTTCAGTTTAATATGAAAATTCTTTCTTCCTCTTCTTTTTGATAAACAAATAGAGATGGGGTCCACTTTGATGGAACCCAAAGTGGAAATTGGAATGATGAAAGACAGCCCAATATTACATAGTATAATCCTATTTTAGGCATGTGCAATATACATTGCACAGACAGTTCAAAAATCTCAAAGGAGTTATATCTAAGTGCTAACAATGGGCACCTCTACATGGAAAAATTCGACATGTTTTAAGTGCATGTTCTTTTTTTTTTTCCTATTTTTACTAAAAGACTTTTTGTGACCATGAACTGCTCTTGTAATTGGAAAATATTTTTTTTTAATTTATAAGCTTGGAAAGCTGATCTATGAAACTGATTGAACAATTTATCCCTCTGAAATGTGTGAAGTGTACATGATTGATGCCAAGGGTGAAGGTTAAGGTAATGTATTCAATCACTGAAGGAAATGAAAAACCTTCTGGGAATGGTTCCTTTTAACTGTTCAGCATGCTGACCCAATGTTTGACAATGTCACACACTCAGTAGTTTCTCTCCCACAATATTTTTTCTGATGTATAAACTGAATTTGACATAACCTTCCACTTGGATCGCCTGTTAAGGATATATATATATATATTTTAAATTGATCACATAGTATTCATTGCTTTTACCAAGTGATCAAAGCCATAATATCAAAAGTAGGTAAACTGTGCTTAACGTCTGGTACACATGGCATGAATGAGTGGATGAACGGATGAAGAAGCCAAGAGGATAAAAGACATAGTCCTTGCCCTGAAGGAATTCACAATTTAGGTGAAATCATAGAATTAAGTTTGTGAAACAACTGCAGGGTAGAATAAAAAGGAGAGTTTCAGCAGGGCAGATGGAGAAGCAGTATTTATTAAATTCTGTCTAAGTGCACATTGGGCTAAATGCTTCCTACGTGGTGCCTCATTTCATCCCTCAACCTTGCTATGGAGGAGGTCATATTTTCTCCATTAATGAATGAAGAACCAGTGTTCAGAGAAGTGAAATAGTTCCTAAAGATGCCACAGCTGAGGTGGGAAGGAAACATAGGGTCTTTGGACCCCGAGTCAATGTTGGATCTGCTCTAACCTAGGACCCCTCCATGCATGGTCTCGTGTAAGTGAAGAAATAGCAGTGAAGGTATGCAGTATCCAGCCAGACCTGAGAGGAGAGGGGCAGAGCCTACCAGAGTTGCTCCCACTATTGATGGTGCTGCCTGGGCCTTGGAATCTACCCATCTAGCTTCCATGTGCACAATCGCGCCTTCTCAATCCTCATCCTGAACTATTCAGTCCAGCTCATGCCCTGCCTCACATCCGCACCGACTCCAGGCCCCATCAGTCCCTGATCCTTTGGTTTCATCTCCCTCTGGGGACCCAGGAGTCGCCTTGTATCTGACAATCTGCTGCTTTCTCCTACGTCCTCCTTTGGCTGCTTCCTACTCCACAATTCAGTAGCTCCCTCTTAGTGTGCTTCCTTGGAGGGTTAAAGGAAATAACTGACACCAAGTCCTGTACACAGTGTCCAGGATAGGACAGGCTTTCTGTAAGTGTGAGGGTTTGTGGTTGCAGAACGTGATGTCACCCAGTAGTTAGGGACTTGAGCCCTAGAGTCACCTGCACTAGAACCCAAATGTTTGTTCTATCATTTAACTAGCCTCTCCATCCATTGTCTGAGTAGCCTTTGACCTTGGGCAAGTCACCAAACCTGAGCCTCAGTTTCCTTATCTAGAAAATAGGGATAATGGTAACACTTTTCTTTGAGAATGGTTGGAAAATTAAATGAGAAAATACATGTGAAGCACTTAGCACAATGCTGGTCACAGAGTAAAGGATGGATAAACAGTATCTTCAAAGGGATGGCTCAGTCAGTTAGCATCTGACTTTGGCTCAGGTCATGATCTCAGGGTCCTGGGATTGAAGCTCAGCTTGTGCCCCTGACCTTCTCCCTACTTCTGCTATCCCTCTCTTTCTCTTTCTCAAATAAATAGATAAATAAATAACAGTATCATCATTAATAGGTTTAGTAATTGTATAGTTGCCATGGTTATAGAATTGTCTGGAAAATTGCAGGTCCAGGGCCCTGTGACTCAGCAAAGACCCTTGTGAGAAACCCTCTCAATCATAAGCTCACGTGCCGTGACAAGCAGTAACTAGACTTGTAGAACTCAAAACTAAAAACATCAAGTGGATTCAGCATGTTGGAACACAGAGGAGGAAAGGTAGAACAGCAGGAATAGACATGATGGTCTGTGGGGCAAAATACAGTTGGACATTGAAGGAGTTTCCAGCAGAAGTGTTCTTGAAAGAAAACAAGGCTTCATTTCATTCATCTTTTTGTTCATTCAATGAACATATACTATGAGTTGTTTGAAATCCAAAGATAAATAAGACAGTTCTTATAGCTTTCCACCAAACTAGGGGCCTATTTTCCTAATGAGATCACCTAATACCAAGTACCCTGCTATAGTCAGGGAATAGAGAAAGGGCCATCCCATATTGAAAGGCTAAAACATACATCTGAAATATTCTGATTTTAAAAACTTGATAAACACATTCTTAGGAACATACTTACACTGTAGCTTGTAAGGCTTTGTCCCACATGGTCTCAAACACAGACTCATCAAAACTTCCTAGCTAATTGCAGGCTAAGTTCCAAGCTTTAAGGAGATTGCACCAGCAGTCTCTCCTATTGACTGAATCCTCAACTCCCCAGACAGCTCCGTCTCTCCATCTCTCACTGTCTACAGAATTCTCTGTGTACATCATGACTTCACCTTTACTCATGATTGATTGACCAGAAAACTCTCTTCTCCCAGATCCTTTTGGTCCTCAGTAAATATTTACAGATCATTAGATGGTGGCTCCTGGAATGGATAACAGATGGCTGGAAATTTCACCAGCAGGATTAGTAGATCTGGGTCACCAGCTTTTTTCTACTCCTCTCATGCTTTTGAAAGTAATGTTACCCCACTCTCTCTGTTTAACCAACATGGCTGCCATCGTGTACCTGATGAGAGGTCCTGGGCTCTGTGAAGATAGCCTCTGGAAGATCTACACCTTAAGTTCAAGTATGAGGGCTGGGGACCCTGGCCCACCCTGCCTCCACTTTCTGGTCAGAGGATGTAGTGAGCAGAGTCCATACTTTCAAATGCACTGACTGTGCTGATTGGTGTTGAACCAGCTTTGTCCATGCCAAACTTTGGCATTGTCAAACTTTGGGTTAGAGAGACAGAAGCAGATGATGGGGAGCCAAGAAACAAAGCAAGTCCAGCCCTGAATATGGTTCAGGTTCAAAAGGGCAAAGAGAGAGGTCAGAAAGACATGTTGCAGAATTGAGGTTGGTGTCCCTCCCAGACCCCTACTGCCACTCCTCCCCTACTGGAAGGGAGGCTGCCTCCTCCTCCAGAGAGTGGACTTCACTATACAGGAGATGCCGGCACTGACAGGGGTGGGACTGGGATGAAGACTGCAGGGCACAGTGGGAAGTCATGCTCCTCATGCTCTGGGGCTCCCAGGGACCAGGCTGAATCCTTGCTCAGCTTCCCTCCCCTGCCCTACCCTCCTTCTCCCCTCATTCCCTTCTCCCCAGAGCACTCCCTCAATAAGTCATTTTTCACAAGAATCCCCACCTTAGTCTGTGCTGCTAGAGGACCCTCCCTGGGACAGGCACCCAATCCAGGAGCAAAGTGGAAGATATTTTTAGGAAAATAATTTAGTTGTGAGGTTACGTGTGTGTCATGGAGCAAGAATTGTCCAGGGCTGCGGGCAGGGGGTGGGTGGGTGGAGCAGGGGGAGTTTGTTGGCACGCGCCCTGACCTTTACTGACCACAACACCACAAGCCACACTTCTCAGGCACATGCTCAAAGGGCCAAAGTGAGGCCTGCACTCAGCTGATAACATTTTTAAGTTGGACGTGAAAAAAAAAAAAAGACAGAAACTAGTAAGGCAGCTACTGTTGCATCATCCAAAGCAAAACAAACTGCTCTGTGCATTCTGGTGTATTTCTTTCAGGATTTTATCACATGCAATTGTAATTACATATCTGATTTTTCACTTAATATTAAATGTCACATTTTTACTCAGTTATTCAAATTTCTTTTTTTTTTTTATTTTTTTTTTTTGGTCTTGGAATAAACCTAACCAAAGAAGTAAAAGATCTGTACTCAAGGAACTACAGAACACTCATGAAAGACATTGAAAAAAACAAAAAAAAAATATGGAAAAACATTCCATGCTCTTGGATCAGAAAAATAAACATTGTTAAAATGTCTATGCTGCTCAGAGCAATCTATACTTTCAACACCATCCTGATCAAAATACCATCAGCACTTTTCAAAGGGCTGGAACAAACAATCCTGAAATTTGTATGGAACCAGAAAAGACCCTGAATCACCAAAGAAATGTTGAAAAAGAAAAAGCTGGGGGCATCACGTTGCCTGAATTCAAGCTTTACTACAAAGCTGTCATCACCAAGACTGCATGGTACTGGCACAAAAACAGACACACAGACCAGTGGAACAGAGAGCCCAGATATGGACCCTCAACCCTATGGTCAAATAATCTTCGACAAAGCAAGAAAATATATACAGTGGAAAAAAGACAGTCTCTTCAATAAATGATGCTGGTAAAATTGGACAACTATGTATAGAAGAATGAAACTCGACATTCTCTTACACTGTACACAAAGATAAACTCAGTATTCAAATGTCTTAAGCCTCCTGTTTCAGTAACTTCACACTATTCTGGCATCTGTGCACATCGTGATCTGCTTATCGATGGCCTTACTGTTGACCAATTGCAGAGAGCTTGGACTGCATTTTGAATTATCCTTTAGGATGGATTTCCATAAATGAAATAATTGGGTCAAAAGCATGCATATTTTAAGGCTAGTAAGCCATATTTATTTTCCTGAGGATTCATATACTTATCATTTAATGAAAAATGCATGTGTTTATCATTCCTACTCCTTATCCTAAGTGTGATTTAAAATTGCTTCTCTATTGACTCTGGACTCGGGGGGAAAAAATTAGGGTTGTAGAAGGGAGGGTGGTGGGGGGATGGGTAAATGGGTGATGGGCATTAAGGAGGGCATATGATCTGATGAGTACTGGGTGTTATACACAACTAATGAGTCATTGAACTAAAAAAACTGAAGATGTAACTAAAGATGTACTATATGTTGGCTAATTGAACTTAATAAAAAATATAATAAAATTGCTTCTCTACTGTCATGACAAAAGTAAGACTTCAGTGTCATTTTAATTTACATTTCATCATTTGCTTATAATGTTGGGCATTTCCCCAAGTTATGTTTATCAGTTATAGATCTCTTTTTGTCAGTGTTACTATGGGTCTTTTGGCCACCTAGCTTTTAGGACTTCACATTCCTCTTATCAGTGTATGTGAACTCTTTATGCCCCCAGGAGACTGACACTTTTGGCATATGTCTTCCAAATATTTGCTCCCATTTCTCTTGCTCTAGGTTTTCTAGTATTTTCTGTAAATATACAGACATACTGTATTTTTGTTCACTCAAATCTATTCATATTTTCCTTTGTGATTTATTGCTATTATTTTTAAACTTAGTAACTTAGTCACAAAACCATTTTGGCTTTTCAAAGACTATAAACACTAAAATGTTAACAGATGTTGATTTTCTCAGAATTAAAGGCTGTTTTTCTTTTTTTCTCTCTTTTTCTTATTCTCTAAGTGTTCTGTAATAAATTAATTTTCTGTAATAAGGGAAAATTTTCATGTATTTCCTACGTTTTTTAACATTAAGTTTATTTTAGGGAAAGATGAATCTTTTGAACCTTCCAGGGATTTGTTGTTGGCAATGTTTAAATTAGCAATTGCTATATGACAAACCAGCCTAAAACCCAGTGGCTTAAAACAACAGTCTTTTCTTATTATAACTTCTGTGTCTGTGGGTCATCTTGGGGGAGCGGGGTGGAGGATATTAGCTGGGCTCTTGAAGGTGCCCACAAGTGGACAGTGGGCTCAGGGGGTAGAGTTTGCCTGGGGCTGTAAGCTGGGACAGCTCCGTTTCACAGGTCCTTCTGGGGACCTACTTACTAGCTCAGACATCTTCACCTGGCAGTGGTAGAAGCTGATGGAGACTTTAACACAAGGTCCCGTGAAACCTAGGCGCACCCTGATTTCTCCCTCATTCTTTTAACCAAACCAAGTCACATGGGATAGGGAAATTTACCCTGCTTTTATGTGAAAAACTTCAGTCATATGATGGAAGGATAGAACTGGATTTGATAACGCAATCAGTCTGCTACAGGCAAGAATAGATTTTTCTTTCTTTGCTTATGTTTATGAAATTATGTCTTTTTATATCTGGTTTGGCTTATCAATAAGAAAAACTTGTGAGGTTGTTTTTATTACAAATGATCCAACACAGATTAATGTAGAAACCTTCTTAAATATTTCATAAAGGACGACACCCTGTTCCAGACCAAGCAATTAAAGAAGTAAAATAATAAAGCAGCCTGTGGTTCAGACATCAGGCTCCAAGGAACTAGGAGAAGCCATGAGATAGAAGAGCAAGCTGGTTGGGTCAGGGCAGGGGGTGCATCTCAAAATGCCCCATTTATGGATAAACAGCCACTGGGGCATCTTGGCATAGAAACAAATGGGCCCCAGGGAGAGGCTTTCTTTTGTGCCTTCAGACTATGAACAGCCGTCAAGAGCCATGGGCTCTGATCACAGCAAAGAAATGGGAGCAGGCAGGTGCAGTGACAAAAGCAATTCCTCAGAGAGGCTCATTCGCACTGATGTCAGATGTCTGAGGTTGCAGGTGCGCAAGGACAAAAGGGAGATACGCAGGAAGCTCCGGCCTGGGCCCCTCCGCCTGCCCCTGTCACTCGTGACCTAGTTCAGGCCAGGTTTAACGGAGACATTGTCTCTCTCACCCCCATGGGGACGCGCTGGCTAGGAGACCGTTGGAAGAGTGGCAAAGCCGGCGATGTTAACGTTCCTGTGCATTCGCGAAGCCTGGTGTAGTTGGTAAAGGCCTTGGAGACAGTTCATTTTGTGTAAACCTCACAGTAACCCTCAAATGTGGAGTAACGTTTATTCCCTTTTGTGGAGTAATGTTTATCCCTTTCATGAAATGAAAGCTCTGGAAGGTCGTTGTTAAAACTGTCGTAAGCCAGGCAGAGAAAAGAGTTTGGGTCACTATAGTTGAAACTCTCCTCAAGTCTTTTCTGGGGAGAAAAAAGAAGCAAGGTGGTTGTGGTCCAAGAATCATAATCAAGCAGGGATAATTTCCTCAAAGTCCAGCCAGCAGTGGACTTGGGGATAGGAAGGAGGATGACACCAGAGGGCAGAAGGGGCTCCCAAGAGAGCCCAGAGCTCCTGACTCTCCTCCTTCCAAAGGGCCAGGTGGGGCCCCTACACCAGGTGGAGGATTGATAGCAACAAACTGACCTGATTTCAAGGCCTGGCCACTCTCTTCCCTTCTCTTCAAAGTACCGGCTCAGAGCTGGGGTCAAAGGTCTAATCGTATTTCTTGCTGATCCTTTCAGAGCACTAATGGGCTACTTGAAGAACTCCCTTGCTAAAAGCCCTACTGCTTTCAGAAAGCTGAGCTTTTAAAGAGGAGCGGTTTGTTAAGTGGGCACTCTGGAATTCTCCATTTATAGGAAAAGGGTGTTTGATACTCAAGAGGGTGTTCGTCACTGGGGGGAAAGGTTAAGTCAATTATTTTGTCTGGAGATGAAAAAGATGGAGAGTCAGCTTAATAACAGGCTTCAGGTCTACAAGGGGCTGTTCTGGGAAGATGGTGACCGCCTGTCTGTCCTCTTCACAACAGAAGAAGAATCGGGCTTTTGTTGGGGAGAGATCTAAGCGAGGTGGTGGAAAGACCACCAGACTATGGCCCTGACTGCTCCTTCTTCTACAGACTAGCAGCCGGCTCTCCCTCCCTGACAGTGGCTCACGAGGAATGGAGGTTGGGCTGATGCTCCTGAGAGGCCCTTTTTGGGTTTTGTGACTGTGGTTTCCTACCATGAGATAAAACTGGAAGAGTGAAAGCCAAGGAGTACCTGATTGCGCCTCCTTTGTTGAGTGTAAGAGACTTGGTTTCCCTGTACCTGGTTCCTCTTCTGTGCGATTGGTTTACTGATGCCCTTGTTGCTCTCCAGTCACAGAGTCATGAGATGGACCGCGATGATGCATGTGAGTGTGTAAACCGCATGGCGCTGAGCAAATGGAAGACATTATTTTTCCTGGAATAAATGCTGATTATTTTTCAAGTCTAGTGTGCACTAAAATTTTTCTTCCTGCTTGGGAGAAAGTTTCCAGATGGCTTTGAACCCAACCTTGACATGATGTGCCAGTTATTTTCTCTTAGCACTCAAGCCTTTCTCGGCACACTACTCCTTGAGCGAGTCCTGCTTTGCTCCTGCTCCAGGCTGTTTGCAGAACTGCGTCTTTGTGGAGGAAGGGGGCCTCCCAGAGCATCTTCTAAACCAACTTCCAGTCCACATTGGTTTTCCTTTTACAGGTGATGATTCTGCTTCTCCTGGAATGCCTCTGATGAAGGGGAAGCTCACACTTCCATTTGTAAGGCTATTCCATTTTTTAAAACTTCGGATAGTTAATGATTCATTTTTCCTTATATGAACCCCTAATCAATTTCCCTGGAGGAGAGGGAAGAGATAGAGATGCAGGTAAGATGGATGATGTGGGCCTCAAAGACAAGGAGTCAAGGAGGATGGTGGTTCACTGGAGAAGACATGCCCTTCCAAAGCACTTCCAGATGACAGCCCTGCAGGAATGGAAGCCCAGATTTCCCAGAACAAGGGCTGTGTTTGGCTCTGGGGTGGCTTCACTCATGTGGAGTGCCAACTGTCACCCTTGAAAGGAGGTTGTATTTTATTTTGTTAAATACCAACATTAGAAATTGAAATTGAATCATTAAAAAAAAAAATTCAGGCTCACCCATCCCCCCACCCAGTGGTGGGTATTAAGGAGGGTGCGTATTGCATACAGCACTGGGTGTGGTGCATAAACAGTGATCTTAGAACACTGAAAAAATAAAATAAAATTTTAAAAAGAAACCAAAAATAAAAAAGAAACCAAAATTTAAAAAGAATCCAAAAATAAAATTCAGTAACATTTTACTTTTCAGAAAGAATAGGAACAGGTAGTCACCTGTCTGTATGGAGTGCCTCTCCCTCACCCCAAATGCAAACCTTGGGGTAGCAGCCCCAGTCACTCTCCTAAAGGATGGTCTTTTCACATCCCTCCAATTTTTAAGAGACAATCGTACTCTTCATTTTTATGCAAAATGTCAAGGTTTTGAAGTTAGCTTCATGTCAAAGATTTTATAAAGACTACATTAGCCACACAAAATATTCTCTGGGAGGTGAATGTGGCCCACAGAACACCAGTCTGCAATCTCTGCTGTCCTCAATCTGCCACCTCAGTCTTGGTTCTTCTCTTGAAGACCAAATGGAAACAATCCATTCTCTGCTCTGCAAGACAGGCCTCAGAGACTTGAAGACATCTGTGTATCTTCTCTGGTATTTTCATCACCAGGGTAACGATCATTAGCAATGTTTTCCTTCCCTGTTTTTCAAAACTTTCAGCCTTGTCACCATGTACTCAGGCTTAGGACCCTTGAAAGTAGATTATTAGAAGAAAGGCACTCATCTGCTCATATCTTAATTTGCAAGGTATAGCTGTCACATTTACGAAAGAGGTCCCTTGTTAAGGATCAAATACAAATCACACGATTCAGTTTTATTTGTTTGTTTGTTAGCCTTAAATTACCCATTCTTGATATATTCTTTGGAAGTGAGGGAGTCTCTAGACATACACCTTCAGGGTTTAACTTGTTTACTGTTGTCAGTAAAAAACAAAGCAGCGACATAAGTTGGGCAACAGATTTTTTTTTTTTTTAATGAAAATCTGGGGCTATTAGAGCCAAAAAAGAACTTGCATACCACCTTGTTAGCCCAGAGGTGGCAAATCAGTTTCACGTGAAGGGCTGGCTCACATGGGGGTGGTGGGCTGGGAAAGGGTCCAGAGAAAGAAGACCAGGAAAAGGCAAGAGGAAAAGGGCCACATGGGTGTTACCTACTTGCCCTTCCTGATATTTTACAGGTAAGGAGACTGAGGCCAAGAGCAATATTTTGACAATTCAACTGAAGCCAAACTTGGGCTGAGGCCTATATCTCCTGACCTCTCAGATCTCTGCTTCCTGGTACGATATTTCTAGACTATGTCCATGAAGCCCTCTGGGTGCTCTCCAGAGTGGTGCCTCAGAGATCTCTGGGAAAGTGCAAGCTGGTCCAGTTGGGTACCTAAATTCTCTTCCACACTTCAACCAGCAAAGGGCTCCACCTCCTCTTCCTCTTCTTCTTTGGAGCTTCGGTTTAAGAATTTGTTAGGAAGGGGGACCTGGGTGGCTCAGTTGGTTAAGCGTCTGCCTTCAGCTCATGTCATGATCCCATGTCATGATCTGCCTTCAATCTCAGGGTCCTGGGATTGAGCCCCTCATCAGGGTCCCTGCTCAGCTGGGGATCTGCTTCTCCTTCTGTCCCTACCCCTGCTTGTGCTCTCTCTCTCACAAAAATAAATAAATAAAATGTTTTTTTATAAAATATTTTGTTGGGGGAAAAAGGCTCATTGGTTAAAGAAACATTGGAGAATCACTGCATTTTACCATGTTATTTTCTGTATTTTATAATTGACTGATGAGTTAATTAATCAATCAATTCAGTTGTCTTTTATTCAGCAATTACTATTTAGAAATCACTTTGCCAGGCACTGCTGGGAATTAAAGAAAGGAGTCCCCTCTCCTTTCCACCATATATATGTATGTATATATACATACATATATGCATATGTATATATACATACATATATATATACCATTATACTAAAGAGTATACAATTTACTTGAAGGTCAGATATATGAGTAACCGTTTATTGTAAAATAATATGTAATTACATTGAGGGAGCACAGAAGGAGTTATGACTTGGTTGCTGGGAATCAGGATGCTTCATGGAGGAGGCAGCTTTGAATTTAGCCATAAAGGATGAGCATCGTCTATGTTAATTTTTGGTCTCCTGGTTCAGAGCCCATTGGAATGGTACTGCAAAATGGAGCCATTGTATGAAGAAAGAGAGGTACAAAGGTAGTAAAAGTTCATGCTGAGAGTGGTGATGGCATTACTGCACTGGAGTTTAAGGGACCTGTGGACTCCCTGTAGCTCAGCCTTGACTCACAAGGGAGTATTTTCTGATGTCCATCACATGCTTTACATGGATTTGCCCTTTTGAAACATTAATGCAATGGGCCCGTCTGGATTCTGAATTGATTTAGTAAGTTAAAACTATTACCACTATCAGGCTGGCCAATAAATCTTATCTTGTTAACAGGAGTTCTTTTAAGATACAGCTAAGTTTTATAAATAAAATGGTTGGAAATTAGAATAAAAGCTATGGCATGTACTCTTGGTTGGTGGCCCCAAAGATCCCTTCCCTAACCACTACCTTCCCTACTGTCTTTATCTAGAGAAGAAGCAAAAGGCAAACAGTCCCTTTACAAGCCACTAGTACAGTTACAGTTGACAATATGACCTGATTCTGGCAGATGACACAGGAAAAAATGTTGGCTAGAAGTTTCAACCTGAATTAGAACCAGAGTCTAGCCCCTTGGCTCCTTCCCTGCTGGTGTGATGATATAAGGCCTGGAGGAAGAGTAACCATCCGGTGACCCTCAGCAACAGCCACAAGATGAAAAGCAAGGGACTAAGGATGTAGACGGAAAACATAAGAATTGTTTGACACCTTAAAGTCTTCCTTAAACAGCAGTACCGAATCTAGCCACCCTTAAGCATTTCATTATGTGAGAAAATGATATCCTATTTGTTAAGGTCATATATGTATCCAGCCAGAGTAACTGCTATAAAAATAACACCCCAAATCTCCAAGTCTTAACATAATAATTGTCAGTATCTTGCTCACATAAAATCCAATGAGGCTTTTCTTAGATGGGTCGATTTCCAGGAAATTTCCAAGAAATTGTTCTTCATTTAGTGATTCAGGGATTCAGCCTCCTAGTGTGGGATGCTGTCATCTTGAGCTTGTGACCTTCCAAGATCACTGCTGAAGAAGATGAGATGTGGGTAAAGCTTTCTTAACCTTCTTGGCGGGGAATTGACACACCTCATTTCAGTCCATATTCTAACGGTTTGTCAGTAGAAATATGGTGCTACCTCAGTGCAAGGCAAATGAGTAATGGAGTCTCTGCCGAGAAAGTTGCTTCCCAACTCTGTGCTATGGAAAGGAACCCAGAGGTTTAATGGTAGCTAGCTCCCTCTGCCATAATCATTGCTAGTAGAGTTTTCTATTACTTGCACTCAAAGGCATTCTTGATGTAATAGCAGAATAAAGCATTTACTGCATGTTCTCAGGCAATACTTATGGTACCCAAACTTCATTCAGGGCACTGAACCTGCAATCAAGTGGCCTTCATAATAGATGGAAGCCACTTTCCTTACTCTTTTATTAGGGAGGTAAGAGTTACACAGGAACCAGTCATCTGTAATTATCAGCAATATTTTAAAAAGTGCATGGCATCTAGTGTGAGCTCAGTAACAATATAGGAGTTGACTGAATTCAAAGGAAAGGGAATATCAACATGAATAATTCTCCAGGGAATGCTTCTTGGGCAGAGCCCACTGGAAAAAGAAGGGCAATACTTTACACTTTCCATGAGACTCTGGTTCCTTAAAATAAATGCATTCATCCCTTATAATTATTTATCCCATAAACACTATTATTCATTCGCAAAGCAAGCATGGTATGGGTAGCAGTACTAAGATTATAGATACTGAATGAGTAAGATATAATCCCCGCTCTTGGAACACTCAAAGGATATGATGAGAGACACATAGACAAGAGTTTCTCTGCTTGCCAAAACCAAGGGAGCTTAGAAGAGGAAACAAGGACCAGGGTGGAGGAAGGCATCAAAAAGGAGAGAACTTTGTAAGTGGGGTCTTGAGGAAGTTTAGGAGCTTTTCAGTGATGAAAGAAGGGAAGGAATTTCAGGCAAAGTAAACGGCATTACCAAAGGCATAGAGGTGAGCAGATCCGTGGTAAACTCAGAGAGAAGTGAGTAATCGACACTGGATATGTATGGAGGAGGGAGGGTTGGTGGGAGATGGCATTTGAAATGCAGACTGGGCCATGTGATGAAGGACCTTGAATGTATTCAAGCTGCAAGTTCAGCTACAAGTTAGAAAACCATGAAGAAGACTTTTGGGTAACTTGCACAAGAGGACTTGAGCAAGGCAACCTCAGAGCTGGTCAGTAGCTCAGTGAGGGTCGCCATATGTTCACCCAATTTTTTTTTTTCTTAGCTCAGAATACCAGTGACATTTCCAGGTCAACCAGGGTGACCAACTGTCCCAGTCATCCTGGCACTGAGGGGTTTCCCAGGATTTGTGACTTTTATTACTAAAAGAAAGAAAATCTCAGGCAAACAGTGATGTCAATGACCTTAATACCTCCCCTCTCAGCTGCAAGATAGCTGCCACAGTCTCAAGCATCACACAGAAAACAGACTATCTTTTTTATATACTTCTCTCTTACCAGGAAGAAAGTAGCCTTTCCCTAAATCCCCAGCAGACTTTCCTTTATATCTCAAGAACTGGGTCATATGCCCACTCTTAGTCCAAAGAAGAATGAGATCATGGTAGATGGCTTGGAGCAATCACAGTCTGTCCCCTAATTTGGGCACATTGTGGCCAGACCTTAAACTGGACTCTGCTGGTATGGAAGAGAAATGGTTTGTGGGTGGCTAACTCACAGTACATGCCACAAATGCCATGCCAGACGTTTAAGAATTTATTCTGAAGGCAGTGGTATGTCTTCAAAATTTATAAGCAGAAGGAAATAGGCCATCACTTACTGTTTTAAGCTTAGAAGCAGTATCAGAACTGAATTTGGAACAAGAGTGAGAGAATAGAGATTTGTTAGTGGATTACTCCAAGAATCCAGATAAACGATAAGAAGATTTGAATTAGGTCAGTGATTACAATTATGCAAGTGAAGGGTTGGATTTGAAAGAGGTGATAGGACATTCATCTCACTTGATGTGAATGAAAACCTTGCACAATGCTGTGGTCAGGCTGTGAGTGTCCCCATTTGTGTAGGAGACAATACTCTCACAGGTATTAAAGGTGACATGGCCAAGTTGCACTCAGAGGCCCAACATCACCTGCCTACCACAGATAACCTCCCATGCTCCCGGAGTGGGATTTTTCCCCTTGCCTGGATGTTGGACGTGTTCTCCACCAGCTGGCTTGCTGTTCTGGGGCCCCCGCATCTACCTGACGCCAGGTGGGTGTCAGACTGGGCAGAAAGCCCTCATTCTTTGTAGTTAGCTTTGTAGATGATGACTGCCAACGGGATGTGTTGATTAATCAAATCTGCCTCAGCAGACACGAGCAGTAATGTAGACTTGAGAGAAAGAACGTGAGGTTGGCAATGTAAGTTCAAGGATTTGCCTCCCACTCCTGGGATTAGTCTTGCATTATTGTACACATGGTTTGCAAGTGAAATCAGCTAATCTCCCAAAGACCTCTGTTACTGGAAAATTAACCCAGTGGGAAATCTAGTCTGGGGTAATGCATTCTCCCTGGTGAGTCATGAAAAGGGCTACGAGGGAACTATTTGGTGAATGGTGGCTTTGGTGGCGTTACTGAATGAAAAGAGCTGTTGGGACAAGAATTAGCATGTATTCTGTCTGTGTCACAGCACCCTGTTACTTTCCTTATTGGTTTTAGCTCATATGGCAAGTAGATATTCATAAATGTGATTTCTAAGTTTTTGTCCACCTACCCATAGAAGGTCAGGGTGATGCCTCATTTGCTTACCACTCTCTTTCCAGAGGCTAGTCAAGTAGTTGGTATATAGTATATGTTCCATAAATATTTGTTGAATTAATTTTTTATTAAATGACTACTCTGTATCAGTTACTACACCAACTCTTTGAAGCCTTCCTAAATCCCTATAACATAAACAATGAAAGTGAAATTGTTTCTATTTTATAGACAATAAAACTGAGAATCAGAGCTGTAGAATGAGTTAACTATGGTCATACATTTAGTGACTGGGTCAGCTATGACTTGAACCCCAGGCTGTCCCCACATCCCATGCCATTTTTCCTCTGAAGGCTCTTTGGATTTTCATTTCATGTAATGATATTTCTCAATACGGAGAAACCCAGTGTTGGTTTAGCTCTGCCCCACACTTTATAGATGAGAGGCTCTAGGCCCAGAGAAGCCAAGCATTTTGTCCAAGTCAGATTAGTGCTCAAATCAAATGTAGCCAGCATTGTTTTCAATAGGACCTTGAAGTTCCTTTAAGATAAGGTAGGCACTAATTCAGAAAGAGCCAGAGCTTGTGGGTTGGATTTGAACTATATTATATCTACAGCATTGCTGGATGTCTGCATTGCAGAAAGACATGAAAAATCTCATCCAATACAAGTTTCAGAATCTACATGATTGTTTTCTGGTACTCGGCTTTCACTGAATAGTCTGCCTTTTGAATGAAGGGAAGGCGAGCCTCGGGCTTTTGGAAAGCCACTGCAAGCTTGCCGTTGAAAACTTCCAGGTCTGGATGTGATCTAGACTCTGGTAAAGTACTTAAGCTAATAAAGGTCTAACGCTTCTTCCAGACTCCTTACAAGCGCCTCACTGGCTCAGCGTGCACAAACCCACAAGAGAACGTGGTGTCCATGGCTTGGACAGCCCCGCACACGTGATTTGGGAGGGTGCACTGCTCCAAGGCCAGAACCCTTTGCCCTGCCTACCCCCGTCCTATCCTGTCACTTTCTTCCCCAACACACTACCTAAGTCTCTTCTTCAAACATTTATTTGTACGCCTTGAGTTTCAACCTGGGAAGTAAATTACCTGCATGAGGTTAAACTTGCCATTCGGGTGAAAAACATTGAGAGAACCTCAGGTTCTAATGGCTCTTTGCGCATTTTCTACTTCCTGAGCTGGGCTCTTTCTCCATGCCAGAGGCTGTGCCAGGGCCACGGTGCCAGACACATATGAGGAACACTCAGCTGCTGCCTGTGGGGCCCTTGCCATCCAGTGGGGGAAGGAGTCACACCATAGACCTGGCGTGGTCTTGTGTCATTTCTTTGTAACTCACTGGGCTTTGTCCTTCTCTGTGGTGCTGTGCTGATGTTGTCTTCTAGCTAAAAGAAAGATGAGTGCCCCAATCCACACATGACAACCCCCGGGGGACAAGAAAACATCTTTCTCAATAGCTCTCCCTTATAAACAACAATTTCTTTTTCCAGAAGTCTGAACAAAATAGTCCCTTGGTCTCAGTGGCCCAACTTGGGACACATGTCCATTTCTGATCCAATCCCAGAAGCTGAGAGATAACATGGGATGATTGACATAGACCTAATTTCCTTAAAAAAAAAAAAAAAAAAAAAAAAAAAAGGAGTGGTATCTTTTCCTTGCAACCCCCCAAAAAAAGAACTTGCTAGTAAAAGCAATTTCAATTTCATTTTTAGATTTCTGCCAGAGCGTGGTTGCTTTATTCAACCGATTCCCCACAGCCCTCATGTACATGTCACCATCATCGCCATCATCATCATCTGGAAGGTGGATGTTTTAAACAAATGAATCACAAAGGAGAAAATCTATGACAATTGAGTGATAGATTTCTTGCTAAGAGATAATTCACAATTTCTCTTTTCCATTCCTTTTGGACTTTATTCTAAAGGCAATGGGATGTCATCAAACATTTCTAAGCAAAAGGTGATAGATTGGCTCGCATTTATATTCCAGTGACTCACGTGGGTCAAATCTGATGGGAAGCCAAAGTAATTACAGCACCCTCATGGGACAGCAGTTTAAATCTGTGTGAGATGGATTGTCTTGAATACGCCTGCCTGCTAGGCATGTGGAGCAAACCAGGCTTGCAAAGATGGCCTGAACATGCTGCCCTCTCCCCTGGTCCAGCAGCCCCGGATTGCTGACCATTGGTGACTCACACAGTGCAAGGCAAGAGATGGTCACAGGTCTTATCTCTGCACCAAAAGGAAAGGGAACAACACCTCTCTCAGTCTCTTCAGGGTGCTGGAATTGAAATTTTTGAGTAGCCAAGAAAGGTTCAACAAAGGTCCTCTTGGCTAGGACAGTGCAGAGGCTGTGAAGGAAATTCAGAACCTTGAGAAACACTTTTCCTGCACAGAACTATCCCACCCCTCAGCCGGGTCCCCACACACCCACATCTATAGGAGTGAGCCTCTGAGTGCTATGCCTACTATAGCAAAAGTTCCTAATAGTGAAGATTTGCCCAATTATATTTAGTAGCTAAATCCACTGTTGGGATAAATTAAATTTTAACTAAGCAATTATTTGGAAATGTTCAGTTTTCTAGAGATCAGTATGAGGTCCATGAAAGCTTGTGGGCTGGCTACTTTAAAGTACTCATACGACCCAAAGAAGAATACTGGATATCAGAAAATTCCTTGAATTTAAGTAGGTGTTCCCAACTTCCTAACTTTGTGACTTTTAAGATAAGTCACTTCTATTTTCTAAGCCCTCAGTTTCCTTAGCTGTGAAACAAAAACAAGACTTTTTCTCACTTCAAGAATTCAATGAGATTAAAAAAATCCGAGATTCATATGAGTCACGATTTTTACTCATCTGAGAGGCCCACTTTTCTCCTCTGCAGGTCTCTGTTTTCTTACTTGTGAAATGGGTATAATATAATCTGATTTACTTGCTATAGAGTCAACAAGCCAAGAAATACGGAAACCTTTGGTGAACTGTAAAGCTTGACGCACTCCTGATCACTTAGTTACCCAGTTGATGCTTTGAGGGGACCAATCCAAGGGACACCCGTAGCCCAGGAGTTGGGAGTTGGCAGGGAAGAGGAATGGTCTTGAGAATTAGTCTGACCAAGAATCCAGGTGCTCTCTTTCTTTCTAACACTAATTTACACTGCAAAGATTCTCTGTTCAGACCAAAATCTTATTCAGGCTTATTCAACTGTAGCTGTGGGGCCTCTACAAATGGTTCTCACATGCCTCCTCTTCTCAGTCAGGGATTTTAGTCAGCTGAGGTTGGTTAATGGTGTTTTCTTTTCTGTTAATGGTTTTTTTTTTTTTTTCCTAAAGAAAAATAAATAAATTAAAGAACACATTATTTTAAAAAAGTCAAAGTCTCCCCTCCCTTTAAGACTTCCTGTCCATAACTGAAGCCATCTTCCTAAAATTAGCAAAGCATTCCTTTTGCCACAAAACAACAGTCCCTTAAAAAAAAAAATAGGCTGTTTCTTTTTTGGATGGAGATTTATGTAAGAGGATCAGACAGGGGAAAAAATGAGCTTTCATCTAGCTTCAGCAGTAGCTTCCCCATTTGTCCAAACTTGGCCTGCTGTTGGGATTACACGACACTCATTTAGGCAAGGTCTGCTCAGAGGCAAAAACTGAGATCAGATGAGGCCAGATGCTTTAATTCTGTTACACTCAAGCTGGAGTGGTCCAACATAGTCTCCTGGAAGTCTTATTAAAACATGGACTGCTGGGTCCCAACCCCAGAATTTCTGGTCAGAAGGTCTGTGGTGCCCGAGAAATTGCATTTCTAACAAATCCCCTGGTGATGTTGATGTTGCTGTTCCAGGGGACCATAACTCTAAGTTAACACTTCTCAGTTCCCGGCAAAATTTTGAGAAAAGAAACCATTGTGGCCAGAACCACTGTGACTGGTGGTTGACGTCCAGTTTCCTGGTGTTGGAGGACATAGCTACAAAATCTGAGTATTTGCTTTCCATCCTGGTGTGGTCCTCTCAGCCCAGGCAAGGTGCTCTTGGGCCACTCTCTGGCTTGTCTTCCTGTGTCCCTGTTTCTGTTCTGCTTCATAGGAGGCTCAGATATTTTCTTTCCTCTTAAGAAGCTATGTGAAAATTGTTGGGGGAAACAACACAGTTTTTGGTATCAGGCTCCTTTGTTTGCTGGGGATGTGATTTCAAGCAAGTGAAATAACTTTCCCAAGTCTGTTTACTTGTTATCAAATATGAACAAAAATAATACTCTACTGTAGTGGTCTACAAACCTGGCTAAGGTCCCACTCCTCTCCCAAATCTATTTCCCCTTAACAGTTCCCCTTCTTGGTAATGTAATCTGTACCCAACCAGCTATCCAAAGACTCCTAGGAGCCATTTTAGCACCACTCTCTCTTTCACACTTCCTATATCCAACCAACCACAATGTCCTGTCCATTCTACTTTCAAAATGTACCTTGGTCCTGAATATTCCTCTCCATTTTCATTGTCCACACCACCTCCCCACCATCCTCACCAAGCTCTCATGAATCCAAACTCAACCACAAAAAATAATTTTTGGTATATCTTACCAGTTCCCATTTCATGTAAGGAACTATAGAGTCCATATCATGGGCTACAAAAGGCCTACAAAGTCTTCTGGCTCTGATGATTACTAGGCGAGCACCTCTTTCATGTTTCTTTGATTCTTTGAGGTGCACCCAGAGGAGTTGGTCTTGGGATCCTTGAATATGTCAAGTACTTTCCTGACTTGGGGTCTTTATACAATTTTTTTTTTGAAGTATATTTAAAAAAAAATTTTTTTTATAAACATATAATATATTTTTATCCCCAGGGGTACAGGTCTGTGAATCGCCAGCTCTACACACTTCACAGCACTCACCATAGCACATACCCTCCCCAATGTCCATAACCCCACCCCCCCTCTCCCAACCCCCTCCCCCCATCAACCCTCAGTTTGTTTTGTGAGATTAAGAGTCACTTATGGTTTGTCTCCCTCCCAATCCCATCTTGTTGGTGGGAATGCAAGTTGGTGCAGCCTTTATACAAATTTTGAAGGACATTCCTTGACACAAAGACATATTAAAATATGAAAAGAATATTTCATATTTTATGAAATATGAAATATGGGACTACATATGTCAACCCCATATACATGGGAATAGAGAAGACTAGATGGAAATAATAAAAAATACTTATAACAGTTGTCTCCTGGTGATAAAGGCTATTTTTATATAATTTCATTACAATTTGTCTCCATTTCTTACAATAAATTTGTTTACTATTATTCTCTCTCTCTATATATATATGTATATAATAAAAATGTAAAAAGAAATGATGAAGATTTAAAGTTACTTTTTAAAAAACTTGCCTTAATGAGAAAAGCCATGGCTTGAGTTTCTTAGGACAAAAAATGGTGAAGTGAGAAGATTGATTCTGAGCTGGAGGTCTGAAGTGGTGGTTCTAAAATCTGATTATGACTTCTCTCCACAGTTCAGTATTAAAGTTGAGAAAGCTGGACCCATCACCTTTTCAGCAGAATTCTGTAAGTGCAAGTAGGGATATAACTTCTGATGTTGCCTCTTATTCAGCCTCTCAAAGACAAGTGAGATCCAAGCATCAGTCTTTGCTGATGAGGTAAACTTACCTCCTGGTTTATTTTGGTATCTTTCCTTCTCTCCTCTCATCCCTGCTTCTCCCCTGCCTTTTCCCTCTCTGTCTCCCTTCTGTCCCCTCATCTCTTCCTGCATATCCCTCACCTCCCTTTCTTTTCTTCTTGCAACAAACACTTGATGACTCCCTTTCACAAGCCAGAAGAGAGACATCCTAATAATTCAGCCACCCAGCACACAGAGAAAGAAATCAACAGACTTGTTAAAATCTTATTTTTCTTAATATTCTATACCTTTATCCTCTCTCTTCTTCTAGAGAAGATTTTAGTCCTGAATGCATTAAATACACCATGGGCAGGTAAACATCACTGTGTATCCAGAGAACAACGTATTTGCTGAGTACATTTGTTTTGTCTGTAGTTAGACAGGAGAATAAGCTTCTACAAGTTTAGTTCCATTTATGATCCCTGATGACTTACCATGACTCATGAATAAATAAGAAGGTATAAAATTAGTAGGAGAAGTAAAAGAGGAAGGAAGGGAGGAATTTGTAACGAGGAAATGATAGGGATCCATGATGGACATTGACAAAGTATGTTACAAAAGGATCTTTCCCTTGTTATGACTGGTGACAAACTCTCAGCTCCAATTTTTTAGTGACCAATAAAGGGGGAGGGAGGCTAATAAAAACAGTTACACAATTCACTGAACATGTGAGATAAAAACTGACCTGTTTTTCAGCGATAGAACTATGCTTAATATGGAAAAGAGAAAGAACCCCAACTCTGGATATAATGAGCAAGGTCACCCACATCAACCTGACAGAGGACATGATGTTAAATTCTGTAGACCTGTCACTTTCTCAGTATGAGCTGATGCCAGCACAGCTAAAGCCCTTATGTGGTACAGCTCAGGTCCCCAGCATCCTGCTAATCTGGCTTCATTTGTGACAGATTGCAGAATTGAAAGAACAGAGTTGAAATCTATATCTTAGGGGGTTTCTATTGCCTGAAGACCTGATATATGAATTTATTTTTTCATTCAGTAACACTTATTGAGTACAATATACACACCAGACGTTGTGTCACATGCTGTAGCAACTGAATCAGTTCTTGGTGGTGGGCAACATGAGACTTAGCAATGACTTAACAACAAAAGAGAGTAAGGTCGTTTGAGGCATCCTTTCTTCTATGCATCAAAACTTCCATTTAATCATTTGATATCGCTGTAAATATTTATTGAGATTCTGCATACGTTGGGCACTGTGCTAAGTGCTAGGGTCAGAAAGATGAATAAGGTTCCCACCTTCAAAGAGTCACTGCCTAATGAGGGAGAAATTTCATGTTCAGTCTGGTACTACAGTGAGACTAGGGACCAAGTACTATGCATGCTCAGAGATGAAAAATGGACAAATAAATTATTTTTCTAGTAATGAAGCCCCAGAGAAAGAACTTCTGTGACTGGTAACTTTCATTAGAGTAGAGATGGTCATGAAGGCAGAGATAAGGTGAACAAGGGTGTAGAAAGGAATGAGGGCATCTTAGAATGCAGGAATTAGCTGCTGAGCCCTGAAGATGGGTGAATTTGGGCTTGGGAACACTTATACCATTCAGGAGATTTGGATACAGGACCTGAGTGGGATCCAACACAACCATATGGACTCCTGAAGGTCAGGGAAATATTTAATACAGCACCCAATTCAAAGTGTCCATTACTTGTGCTGTCATTTGGTCATATCTGCTTTGCCTAGGAATGTATTGTTTAAACATCAAATGGGATTTAGATACTAGATGCTTGAGCAGAGGCCATGAGGACAGAAACTGACTTGATCTTAGAAGTACTGGAGTCGAGGTGATGAAAGGTAAGCAGAGTGGAGATTGTGGTCAGAGGGTCACCTGGCCTTTCTGCATCCTCAGACAGACAGCACACACTCTAGCAATGAGAACCAAGTGCTCTCTTCTGTCTAGAGTGTTGGTCACCTGTCTTACTCAGAACAGATCTTTTGTGCAGTGTAGGTGGTCTACAATCCTAAGACTTATTTTCAAATGTAACCTCATCAACCTACTGTGCTGGTTTGTATCTCAAATATTGATCTCCTTGGGGAAAATGAGTCAGCTCAGTGTAAATTTTTTTGGGTAACCTTTGACCCTGATGAATTTTGAAGAAGGCTACTCTCTTTACCAAGCTTTCCAAATTGAAAAAATAGATCATCTATGTATATGCAATGGTAATAATAATAATATCTATTATTAATATTAATTACATAAGGTATAATTAATATAATACTAAGATTATATTATATTATATATAATATAGTAATAATAATATCTAACTTCTCGGGCACGTATTCTGTGCCAGGAACTTCTATATATTATTCATATAATTCTTGCAGTATCTTTTTAGAGGGGATTTCTTGGATGAACAGACTGAGGTGCAAGACTGCTAAGTCACTTGCTCAAGGTCACACTTTGGGCTGGGATTAAATTTAGACAGTCTGGTGGCTAGCTCTTAATTGTTAGACCTTGGTATATCTATGTCTGTACCTATATATATGGATACAGATATATCTATATCTATCTATCTAGAATTAAATGAATGTTTGTAAAGCTCAGTAGAGTGCCTAATACATGGGGGGGCCACAGGGTCTGTGGAATGATGATGAGGGAAGTAGACTCCAGGGCCAGAGCTGCCTGAGCTCAAATCCTACCTCCGCCACAAATTAGATATGTGATCGTGAGTGAAATCACTTCTTGCCATCATGTGTAAAATGGAAAGAATGTTTACCTGTGTGGTTGTTGTAATGATTAGATGAGGACAATGTTCACACTCATGTAAGTGTGTGCCACGACTACTGTCATAATCAGTGCGAACCCAAAGTGTGGGAACCAATCCTTTCCAAGCAGGTCAAGCTAGATGCTCCTCAGTGGCCAATGGAATTCAGTGACCACTGGAACTGGGGGGTAACATGTCGATCTTGGTGGGTCTCACACATGCTCTGGCTCACATGGAGAAATGAGGGTAAGTCATTTCAGTCTGGGCCCTTTCCCCCCAAACCCCATGGGAAAGAGATGTGTCAGGCCAGCCGTGCAGGTCACTGGGTACAGATGCCCCCAGCCTTTGAAGACCTGAGACGATGGGAATTGAAAGGACAGGCGCCCCACTGGGCAACAGTTCAGTGAAAAGTTCACATTGCTGCACATTTGAGAACTTCCTGACCAGCCGCCCTAGTGTCAAAGGGTTCTGAACCTCTCCTTGTCTCCAGCCCTGACATGGAATTGTGAGCGAACGCTTGCATTCACAAGACGGCACAAGGTATCAATGGGCTGATTATGTCAAGACATCTGAAGACAAAGCAAAATGAACTTCAAAAGACTTAGGAAGGCCTGGAATCCCCTTTCAGAAGTCAGCAAGTTCAGTTGTTAAAATTCCCATATTGGACTCACATTTTGGCTTTGAAATTACAGCTCAGATGGCAAACAAAATTCTTTACTGTATTTACACTTCTGATAAAACTGGCTCACCCTTGACTCTTATTTAAAAAGATATTTATCTTTTCATGGAGAAGGCTTCCCTTTTGAATGCCATTTCTACATTTATGCTATAGCATTCACGCTTCTTTCATATATATGCATGTGCATATTTATACACATATAGTTTTCCCCTCTCAAATAGAAGGAAGGGATGGGAGTTGGAAACCTTAATACATCTTTTTTATTATTATTATACAGAGGATTGCATGTTCCTTGGACTTTGAAAAGGAAATACTTTCCAGCTATTTAGCTTGGCAAGTCTAGAAAAAAGGCACACAGGATCTAATGAAAGGATTTTTTTAAGGAAGGAAAGGATTTTGTGAAATGGATTTTAATAAAGGCACTTAGGAAATATAACTCAATCTAAAATATATTCTTAAGAATATACTTCCTGCCTATTTATTCTTTTTAAAAAATATGTAGTGCATTCCATTTTTACACAGAGATATATGCAATTTCCTGGTTGGGGATTGATAGCAAGAGGCTGTTCTGAAGTCAAGCAGGTTTAAAGAAAACTCTTATTATAAAATAAAACACAGAAACAGTAAATCATTTTTTTTCTTTGTACCCTTTTCATTTTGCACTATAAACAACAACAACCACCAGTAACATACTGCTTTTCTTTGCGTACATATGGATTTTAGGAAAGTATTGCCTTTGCTGCTCGAGAAATAACCCAGACGAAAAAGAAGTAGCACATTACAAAATCTGCAAATCCCAGAAGTCCACAGCTTGAAGACAAACATATAGCTGAGTGGATTATAAGGCTAACACTCACTTAGACCGAGAAATAGAAATTTCCCAGATATTCCAGAAACCCTTCACATGTGTTCCCTTCCTCTCTCCGAAAATAACCACTATTTTGACTTTTGGAGTAATCACTCCCTGTTTCTTTATGATTTTGTTACCCATGTGTACATTCTTAACACTGCAGTTTATTCTTACTCACTCTTAAAAAGCTGATAAGTTTAAAATTTTCTTTTGATCTACTGGCTCTCCTTCCATCCCTTGCTTTTGCTTACAATTTATCGTTGAAGATCTTTGGTGGTTTGTCCTGTGGAATTTCCTACTTGTCTGGATTTTGCTGATTGGGTACTTATGGTGCTGTTCAACATGTTTCTCTGTCCTCTCTGTAATCTGCAAATCAGAAGCTGGATCCAGAGTCCAATAAAACTTTGACTCAGTCACTTTGGCAAGACCACAGGAAGTGGCATGTTATTTCATTAGATAGCATATGTCTGGTTGTCTCTCTTTCTATTATGTCAACAGCCATTGGGGCTCATTGCCTAGACCTATTAATTTAGTGGAGATTGAGAAATGGTGACATTCTAACTCAACATCTCATTTTACTTTATAGCTGGAATAATTTATAAGGAGACACTGCCCTACTCTATTATTTGGTTACACAGTTGTATAGTTTATATATAAAAGTCAGGAAAAATGCTTGATTTTTTTCTTTTTACCTATTTTTAACATAATGAATTGGTGCTTGGGTGTTCCTCAAAAGTTAATAATTTGAGTTTTTAGAAAACATCATTATGATTCATGAATTTAAGTATATTTAATGGGTTTAAACACAGTACATTTCTTATCTTTATTCAAACCTAAGTTGTCCTATTTTCGGCCACCAGAAATTTCTTAATATTAGTGGCTGAGTCCTTTTGAAATGACCTGATTAGTCTTTGACAGCATCTTTTCTATTTGGTAGGACAAAATGTCCTCAGTAGTTCCTATCCCAACCTTGGAATTAACTGTTTCTCTAAGAAACTGTGGTTTCTTCTAGTAGGAAATTATATTTGAAGATCACAATCTGGGCACTCCAGATGCTTAGTGCAGCTAGATTAGTCATGTTTCTAGACATTTTTGTTGGGTTTATATATTTAAATATAAAATAGTTTGTAAATTCATAATGATGTTTCCAATTCAAATTCAGAGTTGCAGGATTTTTATTTAATTTATTCTATATCATGTATGTATCTCCTTTCTTCAATACCAAAAGCCTTGGCCCTCAAGGACATAATGCATGAGAGAGTGAAAATATTCCATCATTATTCATTTTCTTTATCCCACATGACATAATTATACACACAGTAGTCAGGATAACAATACTAATACTGCCACTACGGATTACAATTACTAAAAGCAGTTTTTAAGAGATTGAAGCTTCACTTTCATTTAGGGTTTAGAAAGCTACAAGAGATCATCATTCACACCCTTACAACAACAACAAAAAGCCATATAGCCTACAAAGTCATATTTTTAGTCCAATAGAGATCTGATGTCTCCACACAAAGCAGATAAACTGAATTTCAAAGATTAACAAACCCCTCTGAGAAAATATGAGGCACACAAAATGTTTTACCTCTGGCAGAATGTGGGAGGAAGAAGTAGTAGCCCTAAAAGTGGGTAAAATCACTAAAATTGTAACAACTTCTTATACGTCAAGTGAAGGATAGCATGACAATGTAGAAGTCTCAGACATAGGAGAGTCCTACATATGCTCAATAGCACTTTCCACTGGTCTGCATTGAATGCTAATGAGAAAGTTCAGGGACAGGAAAGAAGATATGAGAGTAGGATCTCATTCTTCCACAGTGAGGATGAGTAGCCTCTGTCAAAGTTTGAAGGCGGAGCAGGACTACTTAGGGTAGCTCATCCATACCCGGGGCCCTGACTGGTGGCCACCAAGGGGAAAACATTCTCTTCTTCAAAGCAAAGGTTGGCTGCAGCACGGGAAGGGGTGGACAACAAGCCCTCACTGGCAGCACTGAAATTAGGAAAACCCCTCCGTTGCTAGAAAAAGAAGAAAGCTCACTTACACCCAGGACCCTGCTTTGATGAAAAACAGAGACCTGCTGCCACTGGGGGTAGACAGGAAAATCACTCTCATCCAAGAACTTCTACCATGGCAAGGCAGAGTCTGAATATGACACAGAGGGATGGGAGTTGCAGGAATGTTGAGAAAGGCAAACTTTAAAAACAAACAAAAAACTTTTGTAGATCATTTACATTTAGTGTAATTGTAAGCATAACTGAATTTAAACTTACCACTTAAATTATGTTCTTCTCCTTTATTCTGCTGTAAAATGTTGCCCAAATGTCTGAGGGTAATCTATATCTTCCCTTGATAAGTTAGTAGCTGTTTTTACCTGGATGCTTAAGAAATTTTTATCTTTTTCTTTTAAATATAGTAATATTTCTTGTTATTTCTCAGTATATATTAATAGCCTCAGGTACACAATATGCTCTTTCAATATGAAATTTCAAATGTTATTTAATTTTAGGAAACTTTTCTTGAATTACAGTCTTTAGAATTTATTCTGTTCCTTTGTTTTGGTTTTCTTCTTAAACTCTGGTTATTCATATATTGGAGCTTCTTCACTATCTTCAATATTTGTCATGTCCTGTTGAATATGCTCTTTTTTCACTTATTTTTTATTTTAAAAATGTTTCTCCTTTCATCTATTATTTTTCTTGAAGAATTTGTTGTGTTTATTTGTTCTATACTCCTTATAGTCCAATCTTCTTTTCTAAAATAATTTGTTCTCTTAGTTTGAGTTACTTCTTCAGTTCTACTTCTGTTTTTTCTAATTGTGATTTATTTTGTTCTTCATCTTTCATATAATTTTCTTTATGTTTTCTACTCATTTTGAAATAATAGATTGCAGTTTTAATCTGTTTTGTGGACATGTCTTTCTAGCATGTTTTCATTTTCCATTTTACATATGGTTTTGTCTTCTTTTCCTTAAAATAACTTTTCATGGAGCCTGACCTCCATAGTTTTCTACTGCTCAATTTTATGTGAAATTGATTTCTGCTAATTTTTAGAGGATGGTGGCTTTCTTCAGATAACATTTTTAACTTCACAGATATCAACCCTCTGTGTTTTTTTAATGTAGTGTTAAAAATATAAAGGTTTTATTTCTCACATTTCTTAGTTTTCTTTTCCTTCCTTTTCTGAACCTTTCCTTCTTTTATCTGAACCTTCTTTTTCTCATCACTATTGTCTGAGACCTGATCGATTTGATCCCACTCCCATAATTTTTTCCTCAGTTTGGTGCCCTGTCCTGAAATGGAGAAATGGCTGTCAGTTTCAAGAATTCACAGGGACTAGACTGACCCAGGATTTCAGTTCTTACTGTGGACCTCTCACACTCACTCCTGGGCAAACTCCTACTGGAATGTCTGTTTCAGCTGCAGCTGTGCTTCTCAGTAAATATCTATTGACTACTTGTGGTTCTCCTGTTCTTAGGCACTTTATCCTCTTGCTTCCTCTGCTCTTCCAGCTCAGATGTTGAGACAAGATAAATTCTATGGTTCTATTGGCATTTTTCCATCACCCACTATATTTCAGGGTGAGGGTACACCTTGTCACCACATTTTTATATGTAGCCCATGAATATTGGTTTGTATCTAGCAGTTGCGGAAATTTGAGATCTGAAAACTATACTTCTACTGGTAACACCTTCTTGGAATTCCTTGCCCATTTCTTCTTAAATAGCTGATGAGTAATTCTCTGAGAACTTTTGTCTTCATTGGACATGCAAGATTGAGTTATGACTTCGTCTTTTTCCAACTAGTCCATGATCCGGGGGAATTCATTCATTCATTAGACATTCCCTGAGTACCTACCACTGCACATTAGACAGCAGAGATGCAAAATTGATCGTGACTCAATGAGGTCACAATCTAGGGATGTCAGCTGTGAAATGATGACTTGCATGAAGGAAGGAACAAAAGAGAGTGGGGCTGGGGGCGCTGTAGAGTGGAGAGAATGATCATCATAGATCTCTGGGCCTAGTCTTTCTGTGTAGAATAGAACAGGCTCCTACATTCCTCTTTTACTTATTTGCTTATCATCACTATTATCTTGACCATAATAAGGTACAGATGCAGAGGAATAATCAGCATAAACTGTGCTTTCATATTCTTTCATTTAATTTTCACAATAACTCTAGTACACACTATAATTATAGGTGAGGAAATTGAGGTTCCAAGAGAAGTAACTTGTTTGGGGCCATCCTACTCAGTAGATGACAGAATCAGGATCTAAAGTTTGATGAGTCTGATTCCAAAGTTCTTCTTTGCTCCATAGCCTGATACCTCTGTTGTTTTTTAAGAATTAGTTTGAGGATATTTGCAGTAGACTTCAGCCCACAAACACTTTTATAAAGTTCGTGATGACAGAAATTAAGGATTGGCTCACCCAACATACATCTCCATCTCTTTCTCTCTTCTCTGCCTCCACTACAGAAGCTAGAATAGGTGAAACCTCACCTTCCCAGTCTCCCTAGGTTTAGACTTAGGTGGCCCTGTGATACACCTCTGATCATGAGATGTAAGTCTTACAGTGCTTCTGGGAAATGTCTTGCTTTCTTGATAAGAAGGACACATGTGTCAGTGTCTGGTCTTACCTTCCCATTCTTCACTCTTCAGCTGGATATAGACATGATGTTTGATGCCAAGGCAGTCATCTTACAACGATGAGGAAAAGACCAAAAGACCAAAAGATATAGGCCCTGAATCAAGGTTACTGCTTGAGAAAATATGAGAACAACGACAAAGTACCCCTCTCTATGTTTAGTTCACCATTAGTTAAGCATATTGACTTTAAGAGCCAGAAGTGTTCCTAACCAAAACACTTGCCTTTGGTAAAAAATAAGGACATCATTGACTTTCAAAACTTTCCTTATTCTAAGCAGTATAAAGCATTTTCTTAACTATGTAAAGTAATTCAGATACAACCAGGGCTAGAGTTCCACTTTTGATAGACCCTCTTTTTTAAAATCCTGCAGTATTTAACTTCATACTGAGCCTTGCCCAAGGCAGACCAGTGGCTACTGTATTTGAGCAGTCAACATTCATGCGGTTTCTGTTTACTAAGGCATTAGCAGAAACATATACTGAAATATATACCACCACATAATAGATCCCAGATGTGTTATTATATTTTTAAAGAGAGAAAAAAAGATAGTTGGAGGAATAAGTAGCCAAAAAGCACTTTCTGTCAATGTGATCGGGCTTGGTGGTAACTAATCGGAGTGAAAACAAACCAAACTTAGAAGGCACGCAGAGGGATTAAGATTTGGTTCACCCTGTTTAAAATCAACAAATGATCACGGAGTCTTCCTCAGAGCCAAATTACCTATGTTACCTCCTCTCAACAGCCTCATGCCTTTCTGGTTTTTATTCCAGTTCTAAAGACAATTAAAGGAAGGTTAATGGACTGCACGGCTCCAGCCACAGAGAAGCCAAACTGGGATTCAATCCCAGCCTGCCTTACTTTAAAGTTCACATGATTACTGTTTCAAATGACTCAAAAGCAATTATAATGTCTATAAAGAGAAGAGGGAAAAGCATTATTTTTAAAAAGCAAATGCCATTCTGGAGAAGGGAGAAAGCTTCTCCTGGATGGCTCTAGGAAGGTGACTAGTAACCTTTGGTAAGTGGACATTACCAGAAGGCAGGCTTTGACTCCACTACCATCATCCTGAAAATCTCTACTTCCGGCCAGCTGTGTATCATACAACATGGCAGATGTGTCTCTAAATGATGTAAATAAAAATAAGATTCTTATGAATCCTGGAAGGAAAAAAAAAAAATCTCACCAGGGATATGGAATGCAGTACATACATACAAAGTGATTACACACCTATCTTTGCTGTTAGTCCCTCGTTTGGGGCTGTGTTCTGAATGACTGAGATTGCCATGTAATCCATTTCTACATAAAGCAGTGAGCAGAAAGAGAGACAAATGTCCAACCAGATCTATCCCACTAACCATCCCTCAAACTCTATAGATAGTGTGGATTCGTGAGCCATAAGAACATGCCAAAAGGGCAGCCACTACAAGAAGGTAACCTCACAGCCTGCTGTGATCTTACATGTACCAGAGGTAGATATGCACATGCCTCATCCATTGGACATTTTTCTTTTAAAGATTCCTACAGGACTCATTGGATTTGAGGGGTGAGTGTTATCCATCCAATGGGCTTTGTTCCTGGGTCCTGTAAAAGGGCTTGTTGAATAGGTAGAATAATAGATGTTCTTTGATTGCTATACATTCTAAGGCAAAAGAGTAGCTTCTAGTAAACTCTCTAGGTGCTAGAGTGTGGATAGTGCTTACAGTTTAATGCAAGTTGATACACTCCTTATACTCCACACCTGGAATAGCTAGATCCCCCAGAGAAGGAACCATAGGAGCTAGAAAGATACTCATTTTGCTCTCCATTAAATATTTAAAACATCCCACATAGCTCTCAGGAGACTTGGGGAGTCTTATAGGAGTAGATGGAAGGAGACTATAAATTACTTTCACCTGGATGGGTTTTGGGCCAAGGCATCCTAAATTTTAGCCACTCAGGAATGGAGGAAACTAAGGAAAATCCACTCCATAAATCCAGTGTAGAGTGGAGATACTAACCTAAAAAGGCTGTCCTCTGGAGGATACTCAGGACTTGCAAATTACTATATAATGATCTTATCCAAACTCTAGGTTGTTAACATGGATATTGCCCAACAGAAGGGCAATGAAGTTGAAGTAAATCCCTGTTCTTTACTCAGGAGTCACAGAGATGGGGCCCAAGATTCTCCACCAGAAATTATACTAAAAGACACTTAGGTTATCAAAGCCGAATCCAGTCCCCTGGGAGGGGAAGAGTTGGTCAGCAGAACAGGACCCTACTGAGGCTGGCCAGAGAAGCTGGAAACTAAGTATCACAAAAACTCAGGATTAGCAAGGGAGTTGTGATAGAAGACAACCCTATGGCCTGGACCCACCTGGAGACTGGGAGAGCTGATATTTGGGCATCCGGGCTTCCCCCCAGTGGAGAAGTCCCCAGTCTACTCAGCAACCTGGAGAATCACAGGGTCTCTATGGGAGCTAAGTGGCCATGGTCACCCTCCAAATCATGGGACTGGGAGCCTGACTCACTTCCAAATACCACAAGGTGTGCGATGGAGTCTATTGATGCAGCCTCTTATTAAAGGACTTAGCTCATGAACCACCTGCTCTGCACACCTCCTTCAGTGTTGGTCTCCATCCAGTATAATGGTTCTCAGACACCTGTACACATTTCATGGCCCCTATTCTGATCAACTTGCTTCAAGCTGCCTTCCATTCTGCTCTTCCTTCCTTCCGCTTTGCTGACTCATCTCCCTGTTGATGCCTCATCTCATCCTGCAGACTCAATGCCCAGTGCCACTCTCCAGTTTGGATTTTGGCTTCCCTCTTCATGACGGGGTGGACTCTCTTCTTGGCTGTCCTTCCTATAGTTGGCACAGGTAAGCCTGGTGAAATTCCACCTCAGCACAGAGCTCCAAGGGCAGCTACTCTGCTGGGAATGCCTAGGCCCACTGACAAGACCCACGCAGTGACTGGATGTGTTGAAGCCGGCATATGGATGACATCCTTAAGCCAGCAGCAAGCTACTGGAAGAGAGAGAGAACAAGGTAACAAGGAAAAGGTTGGTCCTCTGATCTGTTCAGAGGCTCACAACAGTTTTCAGCAAATTGTTGGTTTTCTTACTTTTCTGAAGGTACCCAAAGTTAGGGAACGGTGTTAGTATTAGAATCAGAAGGGATCAAATAATGGGATTTTTAAATAAATTCAGGTAGGGGAAGCCATAAAGGACAGTGAATACCCCCAGGAACTAGGAACAGTAAGGCTCTGCCATCACTCCTGGGCAAAGAGCATGTGTTTCCATGACCACAGAAACTGCAAAGTTTGGGAAGAGAAGGAGACCCTTAGAGGGAAGAGAGAGAGAACAGGTAACAAGGAAAAGGTTGGTCCTCTGATCTGTTCAGAGGCTCACAACAGTTTTCAGCAAATTGTTGGTTTTCTTACTTTTCTGAAGGTACCCAAAGTTAGGGAACGGTGTTAGTATTAGAATCAGAAGGGATCAAATAATGGGATTTTTAAATAAATTCAGGTAGGGGAAGCCATAAAGGACAGTGAATACCCCCAGGAACTAGGAACAGTAAGGCTCTGCCATCACTCCTGGGCAAAGAGCATGTGTTTCCATGACCACAGAAACTGCAAAGTTTGGGAAGAGAAGGAGACCCTTAGAGGGA
>NW_019154139.1:16402465-16475059 GCF_002288905.1 Enhydra lutris kenyoni
TGTAGCCAGTCCCAGCTAACTTGATGGAGAGGATGCTGGGGAAAATGCTTTGTGCTCACTCTCCCTTCTCATTTTCTGCTGGTGCTGCCCATTGGCCTAATTCAACAGGAAACCAGGGGGCAAAGGAAGGCTCTTGGTGTCAGCCACCCAGAGCAGGGTGGAGAAGGGGGACAATGGGTCTCCTACAGGAAGAGGCTGGTGAGCCATGGGGCTACAGAGGGGATGGTGCCATCTGTAAGCCTATACCCATAGTCCCCTACCTGGAGAACTCCTTATCTGAGTAGACAAAGAGAGGGAAATGATTTTGGAACCGTACATTCACAAAAGATGTGTCAAAGAAGACTTGTTCCTGCTTCATAAAATGTGCTATCACCATCAGCATCTGATATAATTGTATATATCCCCCATCCTGGGGGATAAGCCAGACTCTGGACTAAATTCAAGTGTCCACTTTGAACTTAATATTGTGCTCTAGTGGATGTCATTGGAATTACTGCCTTTTTAAAGGATCAAGAGGCACATACCCTGGAGACAACTGAGGTATCGGGGTAAGATAAGTGAATAAGGGAAGGACACTAATAATTAACGCATATAACACCATCCCTGGTTACAAGCACTGTGGATGCATGTCCTCCAAGCTGTCCTCCCTCTCTATCCTAAGCAGTAATTATGAGCAGCTGTGATTGGTAGACCAGATATTGTATTGTCTATGCAATTCCCCAAATACATGGTGATTTTCTACCCTCAGTAGAGATTCTGACAGATAGGGTACACACATTACTGTTTCATTCTGTACTGTAGGTGTTGCAAAGATGTGAAGCTGGATGTAGCCAGAACCTCATGAGATGGGTGGATGAGACTCCTCACAGGAATTTTTTGAGTTGGTTCTTGACAGAAGCCTTGGACTTCTGTGACAAGATCGTGAGAACCTTGGCTCTGCCCAGAGGCCAGATTTTCTGAAGGATTTTACTGTGTTCCTGTGAATCGATAGAGGAAGGAGCACTAGCAACAGAGCCCGTGTGACTACCTGAACTGATTCAGTGTTCTTCATAATGCTCTCCTTGCTAGAATCCAGTCCATAGAAAATCTATAAAAATGTACAAAATATACTTTCTGCTGCATTTCTGGGCCTCAGGAACCAGATGACAGGTCTCACTTCCTACCAACCAGTGAGAATCTGTATGCTCAAATGTGATTTATTTATTTTCCAACCCACTGCCCCGTAACTTTTCTCTACCTCCCTCCTAGTCCTTTAGGGTTGATCTTTTGCTTGGACCAAGGTCCTGGACTTGTGTTTCAGCCTTCCCTTTGTGCTGTTCCTTGCCTAGTCTTACGCAAGCTCTGAAACTCACTCTGCCTCCTGAGCCCTGGCCTCAGACTGTGGCTCAGGTCTCCACGTGATCAGGAGACTCCATGTGAGGACTCAGTCCCTAGTAGTAATGAGACTACTTATGGAATCCAGGGTAAAGTGTTATGTAAACATGATTTTATATTATCCCACGACAGCTCTGTCAGGTAAGTAGGGATCCTCATTCTCATTTTCAGATAAGCAAAAAAGGTTAAAATAATCTACCCAAGGTCATGTGGTTATAAAGCGGCAGAACCAGAACTCAAGTTCATCTCTGTGTTGCAAGCACGATTGCATCCTAACTGGGAAAACTGGCAGGACCCACAGGTAAGGGTTTAGGAACTAGCTTCTCCAAATGAAGACAACTGCTTCCATCTGATAAAGACTGATTTTCTCTTTCTGCTAATTATTGCAGTATAGAGATAAGGGAGAAGGAATGGTGTGTCTCTCTGCAGGCTGTCAGAAAATTTGTAATGGATGTTGGGTATTCATTCTCTATCCTTTGCTTCCTAGGCCAAAGGAAACGAAGGAACCTTCACCAGCTGGTGTTTTAGGGGTCCTAGACAATCCATTCTGGCACAGGAACAAAATGAGGTCAAAGTTAGAGCAAAGTGTCCTCAGATAAAATGAGTGATCTCTCCCGTTACACACATGCACACTTCCTGATGTACTTGCTGGTTATAGCTGCACATGGAACATTAAAATTAGTCAAGGAACATGGGAACATCCACCTGACTTCCTACCTAAGTTACATATGTGCCTGCTTGCAGAGTGTGGCCTGCTTGCAGAGTGTGGCCGAGGGAGCAGTGGCTTCCCCCACTTTGCCTGTCCACGCGGCCACAGGCTTATCTGTGGAGGTGAGGTGTGGGTTATTCTCATACCGAAGCACTAATTTCTGAATCAAGTCCCCCGTGTCCCCATCCCATTGATCACCATCCCAAGGGCCCTTCCCAGGATCCATCAACATCCCCCCACCCCATAAGCTGCTCAGGGAGATGAAACAAAGTGTTCCTGATGTATTTCAGGGTCCCTCAGGGCCTCCCAGTCATTTCTGAAAACTCTAGGTCAGCCCCAAAGTGGAAGCAGTTCTAACCATGAGAATTGCTTAGGCCTGCAGCATGTCTATTAGCCTGGGAGCTGTACCAGGGGGTTATTTTTATAACCTTCAATTTTGCTTCAGGGACCAAGGCTTGAAAGTAGCTTAAGGACTTAGATGAAACAAATTTGCAAGCCTCAGCTGAAATCTTGAAGCAGGTGATCTAACATCTGGAGAAACTAACTGCCAGGACAAACTAAGTGCTTTCTCATCCTTTTTAAAGCCCTGTTGTCAGTCTGAAAGAGGAAGAGGAAACCAACAAAGTTTTGATGACACTCACAAGTCAATTTCCTGCCTTCTTTCTCAAATAGTTCTGCTGACCCCTTAGGCAGCTAGTTTTAGAAACTGGGCTATAAATATGAACAGTAATAATAATACCGTGTGGTATTTACATCAAAGCACCCCCTCAGCAGTGATCACTACATACTATTCCCCCCCCCCCCGACTTGTCCTCTCCATGTGAGGGTCGGCCAGAGGCCTCCTCTGATTTTCTTCAGTGACTTGATTGCCCCTTCCCCACATCTAGAGGGGAGCCACCTGCTCTCCAAGTCTCTCTCTGCTTCCTCTCTGTTCATTCCCTTAATCTTCTGTTTCCCCTCACTGTCTGCTTCCCCAGCCACCCAAGTCCAAAGTCGTGCTCAGGCAGGTGGAGTGTAGGAGTCCTGAGGGTAGGAGGTGTTGGAAGGAGGGCTCTGTGATCTGGGTAGTGAGGAAGAGAGTGTTCCTTTTTTTCCCCCTATCTCAAGTCCCAATTAAGAAAAAAACAAAAACAAAAACTAGTCTTCACAATAACCAGGTCTCAGATTTTTGGGCATGAACGGGCGATTCTCTGGAGTTCCTATAGCTCTGATGGTGATTATCCCATGACTGATTTTTAGATCATCAAGATGGAAACCTATTACCTTTCCTTGTCCCTAATACTGCCCCACCACCAAACCTGTTATGAAATGAACACTTTGCCCCCCAAATAGCATGTTTTTTTTTTTCTATCATGAAAAGTTAACAAAAAAGACACTTCTTGCATAATTTTACCCTGCTTTTGACTGGAATTTTGTGGAGATGTTTTGCTTTCATTGTGATTGGAAGATCCTCCTGGCATTGAGGGGGTGGGAGGTCAGAGATCCCTCAAATTCTGCAAAGTTCAGAGTCATATCTGTGCCTGGCCTATTAAGAGGTACTTAACAAATATTTATTTTTTTAATGAGCAGAACCTTGGCTATAGTTTCCCATAGAAAATTTTCTTAGGGAAGTAACTCTCATCCCATCTGAGGACCTTCATATGGGTCACGCACACACACAAGTAGGGGAATTTCCTCATACAAGAATGCCAATCTGGGAGCAATTCCTCATCCTTCTCTAAACTGTAACCTCCTTGGAGACAGGAACAACAATCCATATGGTAGTTCTTTTTTTATTTCTTTTTAGCGCAACAATATTCATTGTTTTTGCACCACACCCAGTGCTCCATGCAATACGTGCCCTCCCTAATACCCACCACCTTGTTCCCCCAACCTCCCACCCCGCGCCCCTTCAAGATCCTCAGGTTGTTTTTTAGAGTCCATAGTCTCTCATGGTTCACCTCCCCTTCCAATTTCCCTCAACTCTCTTCTCCTCTCCATCTCCCCTTGTCCTCCATGTTATTTGTTATGCTCCACAAATAAGTGAAACCATCTGATAATTGACTCTCTCTGCTTGACTTTTTTCACTCAGCATAATCTCTTCCAGTTCCATCCATGTTGCTACAAAAGTTGGGTATTCATCCTTTCTGATGGAGGCATAATACTCCATAGTGTATATGGACCACATCTTCCTTATCCATTCGTCCATTGAAGGGCATCTTGGTTCTTTCCACAGTTTGGTGACCGTGGCCATTGCTGCTATAAACATTGGGGTACAGATGGCCCTTCTTTTCACTACATCTGTATCTTTGGGGTAAATACCCAGTAGTGCAGTGGCAGGGTCATAGGGAAGCTCTATTTTTAATTTCTCGAGGAATCTCCACACTGTTCTCCAAAGTGGCTGCACCAACTTGCATTCCCACCAACAGTGTAAGAGGGTTCCCCTTTCTCCACATCCTCTCCAACACATGTTGTTTCCTGTCTTGCTAATTTTGGCCATTCTAACTGGTGTAAGGTGGTATCTCCATGTGGTTTTAATTTGAATCTCCCATATGGTAGTTCTTAAGGCTGTTCACTAATATTTCCATATCTCCTCCTTTTGGAATGGGATAGAATTATACTTTTCATTGTTAGCCTTTTCATAGTTAGCCATGATCAAATGACTTGCTTTGGGCAATGAAATATGATTGGCAGTTTGTCTTTTCTAGAGGGACGCCTGAGAGCCAGTGTGCAATCCACCATGTTTATTTCTTCCCACTACAGAGACCGTGGATCCAAGCAATACCCAGAACACTCAGATGGGGCTCTGGGTAGCTGAGTGACTACGATGAGTTGTCTCCCTACTGAGCTATATTGGGTATGCAGAATCCAAGTTCCACCTTGGCAGGCTGAGAACAGATTGCGAGCAAGGAATAACTTATTGTTTTGTTGGGCCACTGAGATCTGGAGGTTATTTGTTACCACGGCAGAATTTGGCTTAACCTGAGTGCTGTCTTCTAAGCTGAAGCTATTGAGGAAAACCAGTAAAAAGCATGCCGACCTCTTCACCCAACGTCTGAACAAAATGTGAAATAAGACACAAAGAAAGGCAGATGGAGGCCAAACTTTTAGCTTTATTATTAATTAAACCCAGAGAACACGGGATTGAAGCAAACTTCCCCATGAAGGGTGTACTGGTGGTAGAGGACACCTATTCAGCTAAGCCTCATGGCTTTTTCTGGATGCATCAGTTTGTTAGAGCTGCTATAACAAATATTGCAGAGTGTGTGGCTTCAAGAACAAAAAATTATGTTCCTCACCATCCTGGAGGCCAGAAGTCTGAGATAAGTGTCTGCAGGGTTGGTTTCTTCTGAAGCTTCTCTCCATGGCTTGTAGATGGCTGTCTTCTCTTACCTGTGTATTCACATGCTCTTCCCTTGGTGTGTGTCTGTGTCCTGATCTCCTCTTCTTATAAGGACACCATTCATATTGGATTAGGGCCCACCACCAAAGGCTTCATTTAAACTTAATTCCCTCTTTAAAGAATCCATCTCTAGATACAGTCACATTCTGAGGTACTGGGAGCTAGGACTTTGACATATGAGTTTGGGGGGTGGGCACAATTCAGCTCATGATAGTAGCTTTTTCAGTTGGCTGTGTAACACCAAAGAGCCAAAATGGTAGAACTGAGACAAGTATGCCCTATTATAGTCTTTGCAAGTGTACTGTTTACATGGTACTCCTTGCAAATTTGTTGTTGGTCTGGCCACCAGCCTCTCCAAGGGTGGAGGGGATGAAGATGTGAAGAAACATCAACCATTTCACACCAGCTATAGTCTTTCCACATGAAGGAGACATTGAGGCCAAGAGGAAGTATCCCCCTCCTCACAGTACATATCTTGTTCAGCCCTGTATCCTCACCACCCAATACAAGACTCAGTTCACAGAACACACTCAGTAAGACAAAAAAGTCTCTTTTGTGAGATTTCTTAAGTTTTTTTTTTTTTTTTAATTGGGTTGCACTATTGTGCCATGCTGTTCTTAGTCCACGTGTCTCTTTTCCTTCTATTCCACTCCAACTGGTAGGAGAAGCATTTCCTCTGTCGTTGACTACACACCATATTGGACCAGGCGCACAGAAGCTCAGCTGCCTACTGAGCTGGTGGCAAATCGAGCTCTGGGTTTATTTTTGGTTTCTGAGTTTCTCTCCCTGCACTCGGGCCCAAGAGAAAGGAATATGGGAGAGAGGAGACTGGCTAGGCAAATGGCAGGGGAATCCTTCAGGTGGAGGGATGACAACTGTCTCCCCAATTGAAACCAAGCCGCTGTGGTAACAGCTATGGGACCCTGCAGTCCTAATATATGTGGAGAGAGTCTAGAAAGTCCCATCACCTCAGGGAAGGAGAATGAAAGTGAGGGAGGCCAGCCAATGCACATTGCTCTGTCACTGAGAAGCCAAAGTGGCCTTTGAAAGATTAATGGGGCACTTGGTTCTCAGCTTCTTAACAAGGGAGGAGGGAGAAAGCTTTCTGAAAAATCACAGTGGCTTGGGCAGGGATTTCAGAGGAGGGCATTGAAGGCTGAAGGATGGGCTCCTGGTCCTTTGCCTCTCCCCAGTCCTTGCTTTGTTTTTTCCCACAGTTACTCACCAGCTCACTTCTTGGTATTTTGGCCTCCCAAAATGATTTCTGTCTTTCCTTTCAGTTGCCCTCTCACCCAACCTTCTTCCAGTTCTCATTCATCAGGACAGGAGCACTTTGGGTGGTGGAAAGACAGAGATTTTGGTTGTGGCCTAGCTTTCAGTGCACCCCTGTATCTTTCTAGCACATGCACAACGGATATGGATTGTGTTTGTTCCCTTCCTTTATGGATGGCACCCATATATTTCATCATGGAAATGTCCTTTCCTGCTGCAGGTGATTCTGGTTGAGATGTCAATCAAGTGGCATCACCCACCACACAGCAGTTGAAGGCATGTGATCAGAGTATGCAAGCTCACTTGACTCAGTGATTGATCAAGATGGTCAAGTAGGGCCAACTGGAATGCTTCTGTAGATCAATAAGGGCTACCAGCTGGAAGAACCGTGGGAGCCTGTGGCTTTTGCAAGCCATCTTCCTTCCTCATGAAAGAGAACCTTCTGGGAATGAAGCCACACAGAACAAAGTAGAGCTGAGTACGGGGCACAGATAGGACCCTGGATCCAGGAAAAATGTCAGACCAACCCTGAATCACATGAGCCATTAGGGGTATCTTTTTTTTTTTAACCCTTGGGCTAGTTTGAATGTGGTTTCTGTCACTTGTAACCAACACAGCTCTAATAATCACACTGTGTGGCTTCAGGCAACTCATTTAACTTTCTTGAAATCTCAGTTTTTTCACCTAAAAATAGTGACCATCATGCCCCCAGTTTAAGTGGGGTTGCATCAAAAACAAATGTGTTCCCTTCTACCACAAAACTCAGCATATCTTCCTGTAGCATTTCCATGGTAGACTTGTCTCCCACTAGACTGAGAGCTGAGAGATATGTCTTACTCATCTTAGTGTTTTCAGCACTTACACTGGGCCATAAGAGGAGCTCAATAATTATTGATTCACTCCTGTTTTTTCCTCTTCTTGTAGGAATCTAATTACAGCCTCCTATTGATAGCTCTTACTTCTATATTTTTTCTCTTTCTTGGGCCAAGTTTCCAGCCAATTTCCCCTAGTCTCCCTCTAGGTAAGTTGTCTTACATGGATACTTGGTATATGTGATTATGATTATCAGTAATTGTGTGTCCAAGTGGTACTGTAAAGATCTGTTTCATCTGTCCATCTGTCCATCTGTCCAGGGAAGGGGCACCTGGCCAGCTGTGCCCATAAGTGACTAGTTGCTACAAGCAATGCAAAGGTTTCATGGCCAGAAGTAATTGCTGATGTAAGAATAGGTCCAACCAAAGGTAATTTTAGCTTGGTGTTAAAACACAAATCACATGTAGACTCCATTCCTGACCCCCACCCCAACCTACCAAGTCTGGCTGATGCCATCTTTTCAACAAGGGACATTTTCAATATTGCAGTTACCCTGGAACATTTCCACCCAAATGTGCAGTGATCCCCAGGTGAGCATATGCCCCAGCAAACTCCTTTCTTCCCCTTCTCCCCATTCCAGGCCCTTCTGGCTTTCTGGTTTAAGTAAATGGCACCACCATTGTCCCAGGCACCAGACCCCCAACCTGATAATCATATTAAACTCCTTTCACTTTGTTCCTAAGTCATGAACACTCCATCTCAAATCCATCCTGTTTTACTACCATCACCCCAATTCTGGACCGCTTACTTTCTACATGTGTTGTTTTAAGGGTCCTCTATTTGCTGCCTTCCCCAACAGTCTCTTTCCCATTCCGTCCACCCCTAACTCCCTCACTCTGATACTTCTTTTTTTAAAGATTTTATTTATTTACTAGAGAGAAAGAGCATGCACGCATGAGTTGCGGGGAGAGGCAGAGGGAGCAGAAGAGAGAGAATCTTAAGCAGACTCCCTGCTAAGTGCTGAGCCCAATGCGGGGCTCGATCCCAGCACCCTGAGATCACAACCTGAGCCAAAACCAAGAGTTGAATGCTTAACTGAATGAGCCATCCAGGCACTCCACTCTGAAACTTTTAGTGGCTCCTCACTGCCAGATAAATCAAGTAAAAATATTTCACTGCCAAATTCAAAATGTTCTCTAAAATAGCTGTAGGCCAAATCTCTGGCCGACATCTTTCCTTTGTTCCCTCATCTTCCCTTTGTTCCTCCTGGACTATTTTACGTCTTATGCCCTGTCTGATATGGTCTCACATTTGCTCTGCTTCTAATTCTGCCTCAAATACCTTTGCTCCTGTCAGAAACTATTTTCCCATACATACATACATACATACCTGTGTTCAGATCATAAGACCTGCCCCAGATTTGCTGTAATATATTGCAATGTTAAATGAAAAAAACTCCCCTTGTATTATAGTCATGCAGTCTTATATATGCTCATTAAATAATTTTTTTAGGGATACCTGGGTGGCTCAGTTGGTGAAGTGTTTACCTTCAACTCAGATCATGATCCCGGTGTCCTGGGATCAAGCCCCGCATCAGGCTCCCTGCTACTCCCTCAACTCCTCTGCCCCCATACCCCACTTGCACTCTCTCTCTCTCAAATGAATAAATAAAAATTTAAAAAAAAATAAAAAATAAATAAAAGAAACTATTTTCCCAGGGCTCATTCAGATACTGTTGAGATGGTCTCCCAGCCATTTTGATAAATGGAATTAACTGACGCATGAGGAAAACCTTGTTGGTTTTAGTTGCCTCAAGTTTCGTGAGTTTGATGGCTGGTCCCGTTTTGTCTTTTTTTTTTTTTTTTTTTTTTTTTACCAGTTTTGACTCCAGATGGCAACTTGTCTCCAAACATTCAAGTCATACTCAGAAGATAAAGAATTTCCATTCCTGAGGATCTTCCGGAATAATAACTAGTGTTTAGTGAACACTTCCTCCATGCCAAGCTGAGAGTTTTTCTGCGCACTATCTCATTAACTCCTTGCAATCACCTTGTGAAGCAGACACTGTTATTACCTCACTTGACAGCTCAGAATTAAGGTTTGCGAGGCTAGCTTACTCTGAGGGACCTTGTAAGCATTGGTTATTGCTTCAAGTTCTAAAGCCTGTGCTTCCCACTCAAAACGTGGTATGACTTTCATACAGAAGAAGCAATGAGAGCAGGTATCATCGATGCTAACTGTCTGGAGAAATCTCTTTGGTCAAAGCTCTGAGCCTCTGAGAATGTCCACTTTCCTGAGGAAAACTCATGCCCTCTGTATTTTGCACAGAAGGCAGTCCCATTACTTAGACAATCACACATCTCTGGTGATCTTGTTTTCAAAACAATTGTTTTGCATTGCCATTTCAATGTGAGATTTATGGTCATGCTGGGGATTCTCAGTTTTTCCTGTACCATCCCCAGCTAAAGAAAACAAGCGAGAACATTTTCCCTTTGAACATTTCCCTGAAAACAAGTACCTGGGCTAGTAAGATAGACAATCCTCTGCTTATCATTTCAGTGTTTAATCACTTTTTCCCTAAATTTACTTATTTTAGAAAGACTAAAAACTATGGAAACCTCTGACTCATGGATCCTCTCAAGTCCTTCAACCTTTTGGGTCATGCCTGTTTTTAATGTAAAATCAAACAGCTTGAGGCCTCAAGCTTTGAAAATAGCAGAAACCTGCCAGTTGTCAGAAGTTTCCAGTAAAACAAAAAGCAGTTTGAGGAGGAATTTTGAAAGCCCTTATATATGTTAATTATGAACACTAAGGATCAAAAACAGGGAAGGGGAACAAAGCCAGAACGAGAGGAATATTCTGTATCAGTCAGAGTGATGCTAGCTTATAGCTACAGTAGCAAATTCCCAGAGCCCAGTGACGTTCACCTGAAAATTTATTTTGCTGACAATAAAGTCCACTGCAAGAACAAGGGCTCTCCAGGAAACCCCCTTCAAATGATGATTCAGAGAGCCAATATGCTTCTGTCTTGTGATCCTAGTATCCAAAACACCTGGCTTCAGGGATCATTAAGCTGGGGAAAGAGAGAACCAAGGAGTCAAGAAGATTTCACTACCTCATCCTGGAAAGGATCCATGTGATTTGTAGCCCATTGGCCAGAAAGTCTTACGGCTTTGCCTAACTTAGGAAGCAGCTCTAAGAGCAGAAGGGCTCATGCATATTAAGTAAGCAATCAGTATTCTGCCTTAAGGGCTGGGGACAGGTCAACTGATTTACTTTTAGTTTATTTACTAGGCAATCTCCTAAAATGTATGAAACCTTCTCTATACTTCTGTGCTTTCTACTATGGAAACCAAAGTTGAAGAAGGAGAGAAAAGAAGTAGGAAAGGGAGAATATTGATTTATTGGTGACAATTTTGAAATTTACATTTGCATCTGATTTTAGAGACCCTGCTACTTTGAAAAGTATCACAGAAGAGTCTGGAAACTAATATTCTAATCCCAGTCATTTCGTGCATTAATCTGTGACTTTGCACCTGCAACTGTACCACTCAGATTCTTAGCATGTTCTCCAGCACATGGGGAATGATGATGTATATCATCACTGAGCTATTGTGAAGTTCACATTGGATGTCTGAAATGCTTAGCAAAGTGCTCGGCTCACAGTAGGTGCTTAAGAGTTTGCTGAATGACCATCCGTGAGCAAATTAACTGCTGCCTATCTAATCTCATAGAAGCTGCTGACTTCCCCATGATATGAGACTTACATGGTATAGGAGGCATAGTGATCATTGTAGTCGGTCAAAATGTCATGGTTGGAAAATTCACTTCTGAGAAGAAATGTTTATTCTACTCCACTGAGCAATAGTGAAACTCAAATTAAGTACCTGTGAAAAGGCTGTGTAAATTGTAAAGTGCCATAAAAATGCAAAGTATTGGTATTAAAAATGCTGTGACTGGGGTCGGCTTCACAGGTGTGTGACCTGCACAGCAGTCATAAGGGCCACACTTAGGACAGTCTCACATTTGACTTATCAATCTCTGGCTGCCATCCTGAAGTTCTTAATCATTTCTGAACAAGGGGGTTCCACATTTTCATTTTGCACTCGGCCCCACAAATTATGTAGCTGATGCCAGTCAGGACACAAAATACTGCTACTTTTTGTCAAAGAAAGGGGAGTTTTAGATGTTCTTTCTGGTCCCTTGCAGCCCTTTTATATAATTCTAAAGGATAATCCAAATATTATACCTTTTTTATTTTTGTTTTTTTAAAACACTTCTGTCATTCTTTTGTTGCTAATCAAACATTTTTTTAAAGTATCTGTTATTTCTCACAAGCTCTTAATCTTTCAGTTTCCACTCCCGTGAAGCTCTGGGAAAAGATTTTATTTTCCCCACAAGACTCAGTCTACTTAGCTAAGGTCCTCAGAGACAATTCCAACTTTGTGTTTTTATGAGGCCTCTTTCAAAGTAGGCTGGGCTATACACTTGATGGTCTGGACTCCAGACTGAAGACTGGTGTTGGTATTGAACAATGTGTCTTATGCTTTTGCAAAAGAACATATTTTTTAAACATCTACACCGGAAAGAGAACTCGGGAGTTACAGTACTCTGCTTCTGAACCAGGGAAGCTGTTGTAAGGCAGAAAAGTGTCGAAGATTTGGAATTACTGGATTTGTGTTCAAGGTCTTGATTCGTCATGTATTGGATATGTGAGCCTAACTGACTTGCTTCAATTTCTGTGGATCTTAGTTTCCTCACCTGTAAAGTGGAGTGGTGGGGGGAGGGGCTGCTACTCTCTATTTCATAGTGTTCCAAGAAGACTATTTTTAAGGTGTGGTGTATCCATAGAAGGGATTATCATGCTATATTGTTGCTTTCATTCTAGATAATTTGGTCCCATTAATGAATTAATCAACTGTGATACCTAGAAAGCTAGTATGACCCCACACTCCACTATTTTTCTTTAATATCATGGTGGTTAGCTCCACAAATTACACTGGATGAAGTAGAAAATAGATTATTTTGTTGGAGGATATTCATTTAACAAATCTTTTGAGCACCCACTGTGAGTGGAGCACTTTGCTAAACACACACCAGGAACTGATATTAAATCACACTTAATATATCTTAAAAAATAAAACTGCATAGCATTATACCTTCCCTCATAAACATTCCATTGGCAAGCATTTAGTGGGCACCCACTGTATGCCATAATATGAAGATGTTTAAAGGAGAGGTAAGAGGTGCTATGGGGATTATAATAGAATAACCAAGTCCCAAGTCCTTTCTTTTCTTTTCTTTTCTTTTTTTTTTTTTTTAATAATGTGACAAGGTGGAACAAGAAAGTTAATGCAAAAATCTGGAAACAGAAGTCCTCAGGCAATTAATAGCAAAATACCACCATGGGCCATTTCAGTTAAGAAGGGCAATCCTTGGGCCAGGGGTGGGATGAGCAGGACAGAGAAGCAGAAAAGCAAATAGACAACTAAAGTAAGAATGTACCGGAAAAGCGTGAAGTAGCTAGAATAGAGAGGGCCTGGGGGAGATTAAAGGATGAGATGGGGTTGGGGAAAGAGAGAGGAGAACCAGGCAGAAGATGCTGGAGGACTGGGCCCTAGGAAGAAGCAGGGGCCAGGGAGAGGCTCCCAGTGGCCGGAGTACCTGCCACTACCAGCTGTGTCAACTGTGTAGCACACAACTCCAGGGGGAGAGCGCGACCTCTTGGTTCATGTAGTTATTGCAACAGTTTCTCAGCAGATGGTAATAAAGCTCTCCAGGAAGATGAGCTTTCTTCCTAGTCACCCGAAGTCATCATTCAGATCAGCAGGACTCCATTGGCCAGGGGCATTTTGAAAATCGCTGTTCACTTTTTGTGTGGCTGAGAGAAATGGGGACCTTCCAGCTCCTGGCTCCTGGGCATCACCCTCAGATATTTACATGAATTGTCCTATGCAGGATCTCCTCCTATGGGTGGGATTCTTTTTTTTTTTTTTAAGATTTTATTTATTTTTTCAACAGAGAGAGATCAGAAGTAAGCAGAGAGGCAGAGAGAGAGAGGAGGAAGCAGGCTCCCCGCCAAGGAGAGACCCCGACGCGGAGCTCGATCCCAGGACCCCAGGATCACGACCTGAGCCAAAGGCAGAGGCTTTAACCCTCTGAACCACCCAGGGGCCCCTATGGGTTGGATTCTTAAACATCTCAAGAGAAAGGCCCAGAAAGAAAGCTCTGAAAAGGAGAGCTGTGCAGGGAGGCTTTGGTAAAATATTGGGAATGCAGTAAAAGCCTGGGAGTCACCAGGAACATTGTGAATACCTGGAGAATCCCTGTGGGCATGAGGGGTGGGAGAGGCTCAGTGGGGTTTCCACTATTTGTGAGACAGATGTACAAGCAATTTTTATTAAACATCATAGGACAGAGTAACTACAGCAGGCGGGAGGATAAAGGTCTCTAAAAAGCCAGCATCTGTGTTAAGGGTGCTAACTGCATGTGATGTGTCTTTCAACTGAAACCCCCTCCTGCCACATAGAAACCCAAGCTATTCTGTTAGTCCTTCATCCTCAAACACACACGCCCACAGGGATGGGGCTATTGGCTTTTAAACTGTACCTGCTAGGTTTGTTCTGATGGGAGATCTTCAAACATTGCCAAGAAACTCAGAACCATCTCTCTTCTACCCAAGCTTGTTACGTGGCTTTAGGAAGGATCCCTTAACCTCCTTGAACCCAAGGTAAAGATACCTGTCCTGCCTCCCTCACCAGCTGTGATTAAAACAAAGCCAAGCAACATAACAAAATCATCCTTGGATGTAAACATCCTTGAAAAATGCAAAAAGAGCCATGGGCACCGAGGAAGGTCCTCATGCAAAAGTCCATTTTCTTGTGCCTGCGTTCTGTGGGACCATGTTCAGAAGGGCCCCTGGGACAGACCACTGTTTTCAGCAGAGGGAAGACACAGGCCAAAATAAGTGGTTCCAGCTGCTCCAAAGTGGGGCTTGCTGGGGCCCAAGAGGTGTCCCAGCGTTCCACAGCAAAGATTCTCATTTTATTTGAAAGCACAGACTTCTCTGCCCCTCACCACCCCCTGAATTTGTAATCTAGATCTGAAACCACATGTAGTCACGCTGATCATTTTTTTTCTGAGATTGTCAAACTTTTGCAGCTAATTACCAGTTGGAGTCAGCGTAACAAAACCTGCGTTTCTGTGCTGGGTTTTATTAAAATGCTTCTGATATCGGCGAGATCGGCGAGGGGCTGTGGTAAGGCAGCGGCTAGTGCAGGCAGTGGGGTTTGTCCTTTCCCTGTGAGGAAAGCCCCCACAGGCTATATAAATCAGTCCTATTAACTGGAATGGCAGAGACTTACGGTAAGTAAGCGCCATCCCTTCCGCTTTTAAGAAACAATGAACTATTTCCTGGCTTCTCAAATAGGAAGGCTTTCTCAGGCTGTGAAGGAAAAAAATGTAACATATAATAAATATACAGGAACAAGCATGATTGATGGCAATTCCAAAGGATCATCTGAGCTGACCAGGAATCTGCATTTACTGGCATCCGCTGTAAATCTACCTTCCACAAATGCTATAGTGAATACTCAGAATTCCAGAGAACATAGAACAACTCATTTCAAGCTCTATGGATTTGGCTCAAGACTTAAATCTTCCGTGAATGGTTGAGTAGGCTGAAAGACATGAATGCCCCTCCTTGTCTTTTTATCATGTATATTGAAAACGGGGCTCTGTGGGCGTGGGGGCAGGCCTGCCAAGGGCTCCACTTCCTCCCACAGATGACCTTCTGGGGACAGGGGGTGGAGAGAGAGGGAAGGCAAACCATTTGGGTCCTAGCATCTTCTTAGGACTCCTGTGCCTATCAACATAGAAAACTCTCAAAGAAGTCATCAGACCTGACCATGTCTCCAGACCACCGTCATCGGTACCCACCCCTGTGTCCTTCCATCCCTGGCCACAGAGAACTAGGTTTCCTTCCCATCTGAAACTGAGCCTTCCTAGGCTTTTCCAAAACAGGGCTTCACCATCTTACCGGCTGTATCGTATCTTAATCACTCCAGATCCTCGTCTCTACGGACATGCGCAAGTCTCCTTTATCCTAAGGAGGGAGGATTTCTTCTTTTTCCTTTTTGTCACAGATGGATTTCAAAAATACGCTGGCTACACACTGTTTACCTGTCACCCACTGCAGTCAGGCTTCTGCCATTCTCCCCGGAACTGGTAAGAGTTACCAAGTACCATCTACCGGCCACATCCTAAAATCCTCTCTTCAGGAATTATTGTAATTTACCTTTCTGCTGCTTGGGATTATTTTCACGCTGACATTTCTGACGTTTTTTCTTTCAAACAGTTGTATGATGAAGGCTTCTCCTTTTCCTTCTATTTTCAGTGACTCTAGTTCGGTTTTTACTCTCAGTTCTTCTTTAGCGGCTCTTTACGGAATCCCATCATTTTTCTATAATATGAGTATCTGTAAAAAGAGGGTGGTGATGTTCATGGGAATGTGAAATGGGACAGCCAACTTGGAAAACAGTCTGGCAGTTCCTAGAAAGGTAAAAAACAGAATTACCAATTGAATCAGCCTCTCTACTCCTGTGTATATCTCCATATACCCAAGGGAACTAAAAACACACATGTCCATAAAAACTGAAATATTGTTGTTCATAGCAACATGATTCCTCGTGGTGGAAAGGTAGAAACAACACAAATGCTCATCAGCTGACGAATGGATAAACAAAATGTAGTATATCCATACAATGGAGTATCATTCAGTCCTAAAGAGACTTGAGGTACCCAGTATTTCTCCCAATTCTGCCTCGGGTTCTGCCTTGTGGTTCTTCTGCCTCAGGTGGTCATGGCTAGGGTACTGAGAGGGCTGGAAGTTCTAAACATCCCCATTCACATGGATAGAAGTTGGTAGTGGTCACTGGCTGGGTGCTCAGCTGGGACAGTAATTCAGGGGCTTCAGTTCTTATCCACATGGACCTTTCCACATGGCCCCTTGACCTTCCTCTTACTATGGTACCTGGGTTCCAAGAAAGAGCATTCCAATTTGACAAACCCAATGTGCAAGCGCTTCTCAAGTAATTACTGCTGCACAATGCTTGCCAATTTCTTAATAGCCAAAGCTATTCATATGGCAAAGCCCAGAGTCAATATTAGAAAGGCTGACTTGAATACTGGAGTCATGCTTTGTTGAGGACCACCAAAGTAGCAGGCTTCATAATGAGAAAAAGGACAGGTACTGGGCAAAATTTTAGAGAACCGATGAGAATTTTTCTTCCTTTCTGACCAGCGAATTATTTTGGCAACTTCTCTGTATAACACTGACAAGCTATAGAAGGTAAATGTATTTATCAAATGCCAGTGTAAATGTGTGGCCCTTTATTTTGTGCTAGAAATACTTTACAGAGAGAAGACTAAACCTGGCTTTAAGAAGATAATGGTCGTGTCAGGGACATAGGTAGGCAAATATGCAACTACAAAACAGTGTGATGGTATAATAAAAGTGTGTATCTTCACAGCAAAATGGGAGCCCAGAGACGGGAGCTCCTCAGTGTGCTTCAGGGAAAAGAGGAGCATTTTTTAGCCGAACATGGGCAGGGGAAGAACCATCTAGGCAAGGTGAAATAGCACATATCGTCATTAGCAGTTTTTGCTAAAACTACAGTTCAGTGCTCAGGGCTGTAAAGGGTGTGTGTGTGTGTGTGTGTGTGTGTGTGTGTGTAAGAGAGAGAGAGAGAATTGGTGCTTAGAAGATACAGTTGGCCAGGTATGTGGAGACCAGATCTGGAAAGATCTTGTGTTCCACGCTAAACTGTTCCAGGACCCCAAGACCACCCCCTGGGGGAAGGAGATCCAAAAAAGACTTCATCAGAGAGACCAGAGAAACAGGGAGATGGGATTTGTGCATTATGCAGATTGGCTAGTTCTGCATCCTGCCGTGGTTTTTGTTTGCTCCCTGCCATGCTTGTAGCATGACTCAGTGCTTCCACACATTCCCCAACAATCTCCTCCACAAAACATGACTAAGAAATATAGATTTTTCTCTTCATGTGTACAATGTGGAGATTTCTACATCTCCACAGAAACAGAAGTTTTTATGTGGAAGACTGTGGTCGGAATCGCATTTCAGGGTGAGCAAAATCTCCCTCACCCAAATCCCTATCCTCCCCAGTCCCTCCTTTGACCACAAGCAGGTTTCCTATATCTCTCTGAACTGTTCCCCTGCAAAACCTTTCATTTTTGTGACCCTAGGTCTTTATTCAGGAACCACGCTCCCCTCCCCCTCTACCTCACCATCTCTTTCTATCTCATGGAGCATGATTCCCCCTGTTTCCTTTCCTATGACAGCAAACAAAGACCTGCCAATATCAGTATCTTCAAACACTTTGAAAGGCATCAGGGAGTATTAAACACATAAGTAAAAAAATCAGTGTGTATGATGTATTCTTAAAAGCTGACTTTGGAAGCAACATGTGAAATGGATTGGTTGCTGACAGGATAAGACTAAACACAGAGAGATCAATAAGAGATTATATCTGCATAGGAGAAATATGTGAAGAGCCTGAGATAGGGGCTGTTGAAATGGAGGTGGAAGGAACAGCCATGATAGCAATGAAGAGGTTCAATCAAGTGAGCTTTGCCATTAATTCAGTCCATAACATTTACTAAAAATAGCAGTGTTACTCCCTCCAGTAGAATAGGTTTTGTTAGGATTTGGGACTGTTTGCTGAGCCAGACCTAGGGAAAGAAGTAATGGTGTGATAGCAAATTAACTGAGATATTATGGCAGTCCTCTCAACTTCCTGCATCAGCCATATTGGAAGTATCAAGTATGACAATACATTATGAGACTGATTTTTGAAAATACCAGATCTCACACATCCAAATAGGTGTTGGATTCTAAGTCACCATAGCCAAGCATCACTTGTTCCAACAATGCTGTCATTGTTGAAATTCATTCTGAACTCTTCTTTGGCATCTGCATTGGAGCCAGGATATGAGACACCCAATAGTCTGGCCTCATTACTTGATGGTGACTTTTTATTTTTCCTCTGGAGAGCTTTAGCCACCTTGAACATCCAAGTTCCTTTCCAGACACTAAGCTGAAGGTTTAAGCTTAGGGAAATAAATTGGGCCATGAGGATGGAAGCCTCAGCTGAGGCTCATAGTTGGGAAAACAATGGCAGCCAAGAGACTCGTCAGGAAGAGATGCAGAGCCAGTCCTGCCTGCCTCTTCACTTGCAACTTCCTGAGCCCCACACATCATCAGAATGTAATCCAGCAACTTCCCCAGGTGTGACACTTCATTCCTGGGATGCGACAAGCAAAGGAGACCCAAAGAAAATGGAGAAGGACATAGGAGCCTGGAAATGAGATTTCCTCAAAAGGTGTCTCTCCTAGTTGTCAACAGAATAAGCCTGAAAACACATTTTCCTTTAGTAAACTCATTGCTCATCTCTACAATCAGCGCACCAGGGAAACCTGGGCATTGTAGAGCAGGCCAGGTTCAGGGGGAAGCCCAGCGATGTTCACTATGAGCTGAACAGACATTTCTGATTGCTTAAAAAAAAAAAAAAAGACAAGAAAGTATCAGAAACTGTTAACTATTAATGAGGAAATGCATTTAATGCATGTGAAATGACTAGCACTGTGCCAAACAATAAAATTTCCTCCATTAGTATTAAATAAATGCTCAGATAAATCATAGCTATTTGTGGTTGTTTTCTTTGTTTATTTATTTGTTAGTAGAAAAACCGTACATAATCCTCCATATATTCTACTGCTTCCACATAGTTGCTAATATCAGATGATCATTTGTATTTATTTAATATACATGTAGAGAGGACACAGATGTAGATAGTACATAGAGGTAGATAGTTCCATAGATGTAGATGGTCCCAGATGCTATTGTACACAAGGTACAAATACTAATTCATTTAATCCTGATACAAATCTTAAGAGCTAAGTATTCTTATTTTTAATCTCTGCTTAACAGATGAGAAAACTGGGGACCTAGAGAGATTAAATAGCTTTTCTAAGGTCACTCAGATAATAAATAGTAAGAGTTGTGCTCTAAACCACCACAATTTTCTGCTCTTGAAATTCAGTTTTGGCAGACTTTTGATCTCTGTTACCACTGCCCAACCTCTGTAATCCCTTTATACCCAGGGGTTTTCTATGGTGGACCAAGATGAGTTGGGCCTCTGAGCTCCCTACATAGGATAGTCAGAACAAAACAAAACAAAAAAGCATAGATTAGAGCTCAAGGTACCTCAGAGATCATTAGCCCAGGCATTGCCATACATTTTTTTCTTTTAATAATCCATACTTTTAGAACAATTTTAAGTTTCCAGAAAAATTGTAAAGCTAGTACAGAGAGTTCCCATATACCCTACACCCAGTTCCCCCATTTTTAATATCTCATATCACAATGGTACATATGATACAATGAATGAACCTATATTCATAAGTTAGTATTAACAAAGTTCATCCTACATTCAGATTTCCTTACTTTGAACCTAATGTCATTTTTCTGTTCCAAGACCCCATCCAGGACAGCACACCATGTTTAATAGTCAAATCTCTTTAGGGTCCTCTTGATTGTGAGAGATTCCATGCTTCTCTTGTTTTTGAGGACCAGGCAGGTTTAGAAGAGCGCTGCTCAGACATTTTGCAGAATGGCTCTCAGTATGGTGAGATATGATATTTTCCTCATATTAGACTGGTTCTACATGCTTCAGGGAGGAATACCACAGAAGTAAAGTGCCATTCCCATCACATCAGGTCAAGAGTACACACTCTCAATATAACCCACCACCGATAATGTTGGCCTTGATCCCCTGGCTGATAATTCCAAAACATGTATTATATCTGAGTATGGTTCTGATGTTTACTTTGACTCTTCAGACTATAATTTGCCTTGCCTTTTCATATGACTTCTAATTTTTTGTAGGAGCTGGATATGTTGTATCAGGTAATGGGAACTGAGGTAAAGAGGGCTTTAGTGAGAGAGGATTCTTGTGGCTCTGGCAGCAAGTTGGGCTGTATTTCATGTTTGCTGCAGCTGTAGGGGCTTCAGGTTTCCCTGTTGTCCTTGTTTTGTGTCCCCTTTTGAAGCCCTGTTTGGGTTTCTCTAGAAACTCTCCAGATTTCAAGGTGTTGGCTACCCTGGCAACCTCAGCTTTCTGATGGGTCCCAGAAAAGTTATTGATTTTCAGTTTATTCAGCTTGTTCAAATTTTTCTTGTTGTAAGTTTGGAAGCGATGACTTCTAGCCCTTGACATGTGGGAGCTGAAACATTTTTAAAAGGAAGAAGCTCTTTCCAATGAAATCTTATGTAACTGCATGAGTCTCATCACTTTCTAGCCTAATCCAAATCCTAGCGCTGGAATATTTCCCACCTACATTTCCACAGTTCTGTTGGGTATCTAGGGCACTTCCTTTTGACTCATGCTGTGTTTCAGGAGATTTACGAACATCATAGGCCATTTAAAAGTAGAGTGTCCATATGGAGACGTAAAAACGGGACTCAGTAAAATCTTTGGGCATGGTCAAGAATCTTTTTAGCTAGACCAACAGAAATGGTCAGAATCAGTAGAAAACCTCACCAGACAATAATGGGAGGAAGGGCTCATGTGGTTTCTTCCATGTGATGGTGGTTCACTTTGCCCATGAAAGGGAGGCAGATATTCTCAAGCTATGGCTTGGCCCCCATGAAGATCCTTGATGCTGGCCATTCTCTCAATATTGATTTCCAGTCCTCTCTATGTGCCTTTCACCCTAGCAGTCAAGGTTTGGTCCTCTTGTCCAAACTTTAAAAAGATCCTTCAACGTCATGCCCATCCTCTTCCATCAGCCCCACTCTAGCCCAACTGACCCTCAGGTAGTCCCCAAAAATGGTGGAATGTGTACTTTAGGACTTTTTTCTTCCTCTACAACGTACATTCTCATACAAAGTCTCCATTCTGCTCCCAATGTTCCAATTATCAAGAATCTTTCTTTTTTCTTTTGATAAAACTTGGTTTCACAAAGCAAAGCTTTGGCTTTCTAAACTAATATTCTAGTGTGGGATTTGACATCCTAAAATTAAATTGAACATTGACGTTTCTTTTACTTTTAATTTCTGCTACATTGTCAATACTCCAGGAGTCAATTTAGGTGTTTTTGACTAGTTAGAAAAATGTCATGGATTCATACAAAGAAGTGTTGAAACAAAAAACAAAGATAACTAATTTAAGATATTTTTTTCAGTATATTGCCATGGATGGGGTGTGTGTGTGCACATGTGTGTACAAGTTCCAGCTGGAGGGGATCAAGGGGTCTAGAGCCCTGCATATCACTCAGTGTACTGAAACCACTCCCATAAATGTCACTCTCATGTGGCCAAAACCAGGGGCCAGTTCTCAGTTTGGTGGTCATTCAGTAGTCAGTCCTCCTCTCCCCTGCCCTGCCAGCAGCACTGGCCACAATTAATCACTTCCTCTTCCTTGGGGAAAAAAGAAAAATCTCTCCTTAGTTTTCAGCATGCCACTTTCTGGTCATTCTATCTTGCTGCTTGCTCCTATACGCATCCTTTACAAGGTTTTCCTCTTTTCTTCTCTTATTAAAGGCTGACATGTCCAGGGTCCTGTCCTTGTCCTCTGTGTCTACTTGTGCTCTGCTAGAGCCCATTCAGTATCACAACTTTAAACACCATCTCCATGCTGATATCTCGCTGATTTATATTTCCAGCCCAGACTTCTCTCTTGACCCTAGACCCATAAACAAAATGCCTTATACCACATCTCTACCAGATATTGAACTTCATATGATCAGAACCAAACTCCTTACCTCCCCACCCAAACCTGTTCCTCTCCTTGGGATTTCACAACTCCATAAATGGTGATGAAATTTTCCAGGTTCTCAGGCCACAATGCCTGGCCTCCTTTTCTCTCACCCCCTATCAAATCTGTCAGCAAACCCTGTCAGTGTTACTCCAATCTGGTCACTTCTTTATTGTTGTTCCCATGCTGTTTGAGATCACCACCATCTCAAACCCGGATTTTGCAGGAGTTTTCTCACTGGACTCTCTACTTCCCCCTTGATGTCCTTTCATCTGTTCACCATACTTACAAACATAAGTCAGATCCGATAGACCCACCTAGGTTTGCAAGTCATCCATAATTGTGTGCCCAGCCAACTCTTTTTTTTTCCACCACTTCTACAACTGAGCCTCCATCCCAGGCTCCTGTATTATTATTTTATATGCCAAGATTACTCCTACATGAGGCTATTTGGCTCTGGCTTCTGCCTAGAGAACCCTAACCAAAATATCCATGGGGCTCTGTCCCCCCCTTCCTTCAGACCCCTTTTTATTTATCACCCCATTTTGAGTCCTTCCTTGGCCACCATATTAAGCATGGGGCCACTGTCTCCTTATGTCCTTACCCTATTTTTTTTTTTCTTAGAATTTACCATTATCTGACATATGGTACTTATTTACCATCCTTCTCTCTTATTAGAATGTCAGCTCAGCCAGAGCAGAAACTTTGTCTCCTTTTGTTTGCCACTCTATCCCCAGGGCTTAGAACAATGCCGGGCATACAACAGAAGCTTAATAAAGGATGAATGAATGAATGAATGAATGAATGAATATAAGAAACAGCACAGAAGATCACAGGGGAAGGGAGAGAAAAACAGAATGGGAAGAAATCAGAGAGGGAGATGAACCATGAGAGACTCTTACCTATGGAAAACAAACAGGGTTACTGGAGGGGAGATGGATAAGGGAATGAGGTAATTGGGTGACAGGAATTAAGGAGGGCACATGATGTGATGAGGACTGGGTGTTATATGCAACTGATAGATTACTGAACTCTACCTCTGAAACTATTGATGTACTATATGTTGGTTAATCGAATTTAAATGAAAAGAAAAAGAATGAATGAATGAATGAATGAATCCTATGAAGAGGCCCATGAGGCATGTCCAAAAACCCCTAAGCCCCGGTTCTTCCATTTTACAGATCAGTACCTGAGGCCCAAAGTAAGAGAGGAGTAACTTTCCCAAGATCAACAGCAGTCAGTAGCAGGCATGGTCTAGATTCAGGGACTTTCATTTCCCTGGTCTAGCCTCTCTCCATACATGCCTCATCAACAGTGGAAGGACTGGGTGCCAGCTTCTGGCTGTGTGACATTATGAAGGTCATGCTTCAAAAGGTTACCCCCAAGAAAACTGAAGGCAAAGAGAGGTCCACCAAGAGGCTGAGGCTGTCATTCCACCAGGAGGGAAGTGATGAGGACCTGTCTCCCTAGCAACTGAAGAAGTCAAGAGGAACGGCAAAGTCTGGGATACTTTATGAAAGAAGCTTGTTGAATAATTAAATGTGGTATTTAAAGGGTCAAAAGGAAAAATTCAAAGTGATTTCAGGGAGGGTGGGCCTGTGTTTTATTTATCCTTATAGCTTCCATAACTGTACTTAGCATATAGTGGGTATACCACAAATATTTATCACCCATCACATTCATGAGGAAGACCAGCAAAATCACAATTCATGGCTATTCTGAGTCAAACTCTCTGAATATAGTGGGCAATAACACAAATTTGGGGTCAGTTAAACCTAGGTCAAGTCTCATCTTCCTTACTTAGTAGGGAGGTGGTCTTGGGCAGAAAGTTATTCTCTCCAAACTTCATCTTCTCCATCAGTAAAGGAGGGATAATAAAAGAAGGAGAGAGACGGAGATACAGAGAGACAGAGACAAAGAGACAGAGACTAAATACAATCATGTGTATAATGTGCTTACTTAGCTCAATTGCGTGGCCCACGTGAAGTCCTCAAAAAATGTTCACCTTTATTTACTGTCTCATTGGCCTCTGTCCCTTTTTAAAATCCCTGCCTTCTCATTTCCGGATCTGCAATGCTGAGGTCTCAGCTCCTCTCCCTTCCCTTCTTCAAGGAGTTTATGGGGAGAGAAAAAGTTCCTGGTATTGAATTCAGTATTGGTGTTCCATCTCTGAACTTGAGATTGATTTGGTGTTCCCCATCTGCTTAGCAAGAAGGTTTCTCATGAGAGCCTCAGCACCCTTATAAATGCATGAATCACATCAGCTGTGCTGAACAGAGCTATAAGTGTAACTTAGGAACCCAAACATGAATTACAGATCAACGGCGGGCTTGCTGTGAGTGCTTCCAAAGGTGACAACTCGTCCCCATTTCCATGCATACTTCCCATCTTCCCATGCTTTGTTATCATCTCATTTTTGATAATAATATTGATTCCAGAGGAATAACAGTTTGGTTCTCATATCTGGGATCAGAAGAGATGGGAGGGCCTTGGTGTTCCAGCTGAAGTACAAGAAAAAGTTGTGTTTCTATCCTGTGCTTGTTCAGAAGAGCAGCCCACATTTGCCCTTCACAGAATTGTATGCAGTTTTCATCTGAGGCCTGCCAGCTTTGGAGGTTAAGTCTCTAAAACTAAAGGGAAGCGGGGGCTGAAAGAATTTTGGAGGGAGTCCAGGGCTGCCTGGGCGAGCCAACCCAAATAATTCAGGCAAGCAAAAATTTGTTTGGACCTGAGCTGGCTGTCTAGACAGTCATGATTGCACATAGGTATGACCTTGCACTTCATTTGGCCTGGGCAGAACCATTTAAGGGTACTTATCAATGGGTGTCTCAGTGTAGGCTCCCCCCCCAAAACAGATTCAGAATGAAGGCTTTTAATGCAACGAATTTCCTAAGGAAGTGATCCTCAAGTATGCTGATAGGGAAGTAAAGGAGTGAGAAGAAGGGAAAGAAGCTAATAAAGGGGAGTGTTGTTCAGTTAGTTGCCGCCGTGGGCAAGTGGAACTCAACGGTTCCGGGTGACCATGGAGTTCATTCTGGAAATGTCCCAGGATCTCACCCCAACAGAAGGGCAAGGAAGCTGATGTGTTTATCCACCATCAGCTCTCCTTTGTTGTGAGTTGAGGGCACATCCAGTCTGCCGGGAATGTAGAACAAGCTCCATCCTCTTGGGCTGAGAATTGTGGGTGTGGTAGGTACATAGCCGGCAGAGTGTGGAGAATGTCTAGGGTATGTGGGCGGGGCCTTGCCAATGTCTGCAACCAACAGCACAACACACAACAGCTCCCTAAAACAAAAGCATTGGCTAGTCAGACCTTATCCTATTCCTTCTAGAGATTGCTCAATCATGGCCCTCGAGATACAGAAATTAGAACCCTGGCAGATGATTTCTCCACTGCCAGGAATCCCTTCTAAATTATAACTACATCTATTGAGTGCTTACGACATGCTAGGCATTTAATCATCTCATTTCATTTTTATAACGACACTTGGGGGTGAGAACTATTATACTATTACTAGTGTTGCATAGATGAAGTAACTAAAACTCACAGAGTACAGGGATGTGCCCAAGATCGCATACTCAGTACGGAATGAGGCCAAGATTTGGACCCAGGCTGCATGCCTTAAGACCTCACTCCTCGCCCTCAGTGATCTCCTGCTGATGTCCCCACACAGCTGTGTCAGGGCTCCCTCAGGCCCAGAGCAGCCTGTTCTACTTTCAGAACTGTCGGTCTTTATGGTCTTTATGCTGCTGGGTGGTTTGCCTATTTGCATCTTGCGCTTTTCAGGCTGGAGGAGGGATGGAAGGAAATTGACATGTATAGATCGGCTGCTGAGCTGCTCCCCATACCAACAATTCTGCAAGGCTCAGAGCAGCCCTGTGAGCTCGGGGTCAGGCTCCTCTCCATAGCACAGCTGAAGAACCCAAGTGAAGTGCAGAGAAATGAAGTGACTTGTCCACACCCTAGCACCTGGGAGGCAAAGGAGTGAGGTGGAGGTAATGTGACCTAAGGGTCAGCTGCCTGTCACAACCAAATTAGGCCTTCTCTTCCCAGCTGGGTGGAAGGCATGTTCCCTCATTTCTGATCCATACACACGTTCTATCAAAGCATTTGAGATATTTTATTCATACACCATTGGTCCACAAATATGTGTCCTCCCACTAGGAGTCCTCTGACAGTCTCTGAATTATTGATTGTTGAACAAATGTATCAAAATGATAAATGAAAAAATGAGTGACCTGGGTTCAAGTCTTGGCACTGCCATTTTTCTGCTGAGGGCTCTGGAATCAGAGAAGCTGGGATTTACCTGCTCTGGAATGTGCTTCACCACCCAGGCCATCCAAAGAGAGTACCAGTCTTGTGCTTGCCTGCCAGGAGGCCCCACTGGACTGTCCCATGCCTTCCCCATCCCGTTGTCCTGTCACCAGCTCATCCTTTTCCCACCGCCACCTTTCAAGTTTCCTTGGCCTTTTGTGGAGAAGTGACTGAAGCTTTTCTGAAAGATCTATTATTTCTAAAATGTTGATGGCAGCCAAGAACCAAAGCACTGCATGTGCATGGGAATTTTTTTTTAATCCCTCACTTATTGTTTTAATTTAAGTTTTTATTTTAATTCCAGTTGGTTAATATATAGTGCTATATTAGTTTCAGGAGTACAATATAGTAATTCAACGGTTCCGTGTATCGACCTGTGCTCATCATGACAGGTGTACTTTGAATCCCCAGTGAAAATTTATATTTTAACAAGTCACTGATAGATGCCCAATGCCTTAGGTCAGCAGAATGGTAAATATAACAACTGGTAATTACTTCATTCCTACTATATGCCAGGCTGTATTTTGAGGGCTTTGTGAGATCAAACCCCACACAAACTAAACTAACATTCATTTTTAGGATATGCTCTCAAACTTCCATCAAATGTCTTTTTACCAACTTGTCTGGTTGTCTGAAATCTTATAATCTGGTGGTTCTCTAATCAATAAATCCCTGTGCCATGGCTGGTACACAGCAGGTGTGTGGGTTTCCCCAGAAGCAGACTCTAGACAAGGATTTGAGTGGAAGTGGTTCATTTGGGAGGGAAGTGCAGGAACCCTTGTGGTGGGTTGGGTAGGTGTACAGGGAAGGGAAGGGAAGGGAAGGGAAGGGATGGGAAGGGAAGGCAGCCTATAAAAGGGTGTCTTTTCAGATTAGCTAAAATCATGGGCCCCTGGAGCCCACTGCCTTGGGGGAACACTGTGGAATGGTATAGAAAATGTGCTTTAGTGTTATCCCACCTCAAGAGTGAAGATGCTGGGACATTTATAAGTAAACTCTCATCAGTCATTGGTGGAGGAATTCTCCCAGGGGAAATGAACTCTTTACCACTTCTTCTGTCAGTGAGCGTGCACAGTGGCTTTGGAGAAATTCCTCAGGTAAAGAGATACAGGCACTGGCAGAGGAAGTTGGCTGCAATGCACCAAAGTGATAAGGTCCGAAGGATGTGGTCAGGCACCACCAGCATCTGCTAGTGTTTAATAAATACTTGTTGAGTAAATGAATGAATGAATGGATGGATGGATGAAAGAGATGATGGTGGTGATGGGAGGTAAAGATGCCTTAACTTTCCTCACTTTGTTATGACTCTTAAGACTTCCTGCCATCTTAGTGATTTCCCATCATTCAGGACACTCTCCTATGGAATATCCGGTGTCTGATCTTGTCAGTAATGAGAGGGAGATGCTTTACAAGAGTCCTAGGAGCATGGACAGGGTTCTGGTTTCACATTGTTCAATCCCCACATGACAGTTTCCATCATACATCTGAATTCTACATCACAGAATGCCAAGGCTTCTGTAGTAGCTATCAGGAAAGCAAAAAGACCTCAGAGGGCATATGTCATCAATTTTTCACTTTCTTACTAGTGAACCCAACCATAATTCTAACCTTGGTAACACAAGGCCAGTGGAAACTATGTGCAGTACATGTTTGGATTAAATTCTCTGTTGATTTCTCTTGATTTATAGGTTAAAACCCAGCCAATGCAAGTCTTTTCCCCGCCCTACCAATTTCTGTCTTGAACTAAGTGTTATTTTGTCAAACTACAATTTTTGTTATTTTTAGTCTCACAAAATAATTAAAATTTAAAAAACCCTGCCCAAGATTGGAAAGTAGTTTTTCTGTTTTTGTTTCCAGAATTATTTCACATTTCTGGATTTACACAGCTCTAGTTCTCAGGAATCACATGATCTCACTGCTCTCAAGCATAGATTTCTCATGTTAATGTTTTTCATGATATATCAAACCAGAAAATAGAGGTGCAGATTCATAAGCAACAGATATGGTGGTGGCTTTAGGGTCAATGACATGAAACAACTGTGACATAATCCTATCTGGAAAAGCCTACCTTCCCTGAGGGAGACAACATCTTCCTTCCCTCCTCTTCTTCCCCTGCTTCTTTTCTTTTTCTTTTTCTTTCTTTAGTTTCCAAGTGGAAATTTTTTGTGAAAAAACTAAGACACCTTGAATTCCAAATTCACATCTGAGAGAGAATTTAAAAGTTGCTCTAAAGGAGAATCCAAGAAAATATCTGTAGCTTTGCTAAAACATGAGCAGGTTTGGGGTGCTTCTGACAGGGAGTGTCCACCAGACACTCAGAATAATTCTGTTAACTATTCTATTATAGATGTAATTTGTAGATATTAACCATATCTATTAAATACTCTATTAACTAACTATGAACTGAGCCTGTTACCTGGCCACTCCAAGGTCCTCAGCTAGGAAGCCAACAAGCAGTTAAGGGGGTTACTGTACTGGTCAAGGTGTTTGGCCCTATCAAGGGGAAATTGAGTCACTACTAAACACTGAGGGCAGGGAAGAGTATGTCCGGAATGCAGGCAATCTTTGGGATCTTAGTAAAATTACTCCCTGTGATAAAAATTAATGGGAAGCTACAACCCAGTTAGGACAAGAACTCTAGTAGAATCAAATCTTGGACCATTCCATTAGACTATGATCTAGGGCCAGCTGTGATGCTTCCTGAGGGCAAAGCAAATGCGGAAATGATCGTGGAAGGAAGAAATTATAAATACCAACTATAATAATATAACCAGTTGCAGAAACAGTAACTCTAATAGCTATAAGAATTTCTTCTTTTCTTTAATATATTTGTGTGTATCTATATGGATGTGTGTGAGTGTATATATATACTTTTACATATTTTTTATTTCTTTTCCCATTTAATCCTATTCATTTACTATGCAACATAAGATGTGATAAAAGCCATATGCCTTTGATCCTGATATTTAAATTATAAGATATTAAGGGAGGAGTATGATTCAGCTAGCAATGGAAATGAATGCAAGCCAAAGATGTATCCGGCTCTACTACCCTGGAGACAGTTAGCCTGTTTTAGTTTTTACAAAGAATGGTTGCATCATGTTAAGAGAAACCATGATTTTCACATTGTCTTTATCTGGAAGTTAAATATGGAAAAAAAGAGAGATACTAAGTTGATAAGAGTTGTACTATTTTGAAGTGCTACCTTGTCAACTTGGTTAAGCTAGAAACCTTCTCAAAATTCCATTTTCTGCTTCTCCCTCATCTGCAAGGTTCCAGGTTAGAGTTGGCCAAAAGAGGAATTCCTTCAATATTTTGAAGGTGGAAGCAAATCAATGGCCACTCCCAGCAGACATACAATATGCATTCAGAGATGGTGCTGGAGAGATACCGAGATCCTCAGTGAGTCCTGCCTTACACTTGCTCTTCCTTGCTCCACATCTAGCTCATATTCTTGACTGCTGAAGTGCTATTCTCAGCTATGGGCTCAGGGATCCAGTAGCACACAGACATCAACTTCCCATAGCTTCCTAGGGAACTCTCCCTTTGCTGTCCACCACAAGGGCTGGATGGACTTGGCCTCTTGTAGCTCCCTGCAAATGCTGCTTGTTCTCATGCACCTGTGCTTCTGGAGGGCTGGCCAGTGTCCCTTTCTCTGATGCTTCTATTCTCTTTTACCTTCAGTCTTCCAGCTTTTCTCACACTTGTGAGGGTCTAAGTCGCATAATAAACCCCTTCCTCCCATCATATTAATTGTTACTATGCATCCCTGTTTGAACCCTGACTGATACAACCTACCATCTAGATGGAATGACAAAAGTTATCTCCATGCAAACAGCTATCTCACACCACAGGAGTAGTGAGGTTTCCAGGTGAGCAGTACAGGATGCTAGGAGTCAGCTATGGAAGTACAAGAAAAAGCGTCACTCCGATGGGGCGGATGAAGGTAGATAAAGGTAACCATAAGTGAATTGTTATTTTCACTAAAGTTTTCCATTACTGTTTATTTCTCACACTTCCACTGGCATAATGTGGTATATTAAGACACACCAATCATGCCCAGCCTATGTCAGACAGAGACATGATTTGGTGGGTTATGCTGTGGACTTCAAAACCAGAATTGGTTTTGAATTGGAATTGGACCCAAAGGATTTGGAATTGGACGAAAGGAAACATATAAGTGGAAGGTGAACTCAGGGCCACCTGAAATGGAGCCTTTCTCTGTCCACTCCCATTGCAGCCATTCCAGCACTCAAAGATGCCACTCAGATCCCACCTTGTCTTGTCTGCGGTAGATTTCCATGTAATTCCAGAGCTGTGAAATTCTCCTTCCTTTCTGGCCACCTTTTAACTCTGTAGTAAACTGTTATCAACTTTCTGTGCTCTACCAATTGTTGCCAAAGAATTTGGGCTCCACATGATAGAAATAAAAAGCCAGCTCTCTTAGCAAAAGACTTCAGCGGTTTCCCGGCATTCCATCTCTGTATTGATCGTTTAAGTTTCCAGGATGTAAATGTTATAATGGTGATACTCAGACTATCTTTTACTGCTCTGGCTTTTAACATAAGGAAATAGAAATAGAAGTTCTATGGGTAACTGGAAATAGTTTTGAGCACATGGCCTATAAATTTACTGCTGAGACTTAAACCATCCCTGTGACTGGTGGTGCGCTTGTCGGAAGACACATAGGTCAAGGGGCAGTTATTAATTGGTGATTTTTCTGAAATAGAAGCCTACCTCATACATTATTTCCTTGATTGTTTCAACTGTTTGGTGTTACACATTCCATTTCTGGCACCCTTGGCTCATGGGACGGGCTCTCAAGGGGGTTCTGAGGCAGGTGCGTTGGAGGATGGGCAAAGGGAGATGCATCCTTAGCATCTGAAATATGTTTATGATTTTACTTGTTTATCCTTTGAAGTTATTTGATTGCAGGCAACAGAAACAGATTTTGCCCAAAGCAAAAAAGGAACGGGAGGAAGAACAGGAAGCAGATCAGAGAACAGAAGGTAAAGCTGGATTTGTAGGACTTGGGAGGTTTCGGGAATAGCACAGATACGCAGTATCTTCAGAAAACCACCTTCTACCTGATTGAACTCCAGTCTGGTTGTCACTCCACTCAAGACTCAGATCCAGGGAGAAGGGACTAGCCCTGCTTCAGTTTCAGGCTCCCTGGGTCAGATGCAAGTGGGAGTCTTGCCCCTTGAAACAGTCCATGTTGGACAGAGATGGTTTCCCAGGAGAAATCAGGATGTTTTTACCAGATTATGAGGTCACTCTGTCCTGAAAAGATGGGTCTGTGGTGTTTGCCCAGGGACACCTTCTGTGCAGGTAATCTGAGCATGTCCAGCCAAAGTTTAGTGTGGCCCAAGGACAAACCCTCAACTGAGTGTTAGGTTTTCCTCTAGTCTTTCCCCATGTGACATCCCTGGGTTTGGGGATTATCCAGACCCAGATGGTATTTGTATTTCTAAGAGCCCCAGCCATTCAAAGTCTGACATATGCCACACTAGAAAGTCATGAAAAGGAAGCCAAATGACAAATTGGGACCAACTATTCCCAGACGTCTGTCTATATCTAGATCCCAGTTACAAGGAGTCTGAAATATCCCATTATCTCAAGCACAGAAATCACCCCTGGAGAAGTTAGACTGTTTAATTTCTTTGCTGCCCGACAACTGCTCAACTCTCAATCCCAGATCCCTTCCCTCCAGTCAAATGCACCCTTTGGCCCCATCTGGGCCCAACTTTCAGAGCTCTCCAATATCTGGAATAGCCTCAGAGCCAAGCCAATGGGTCAGTTTTCTGAGTCTCTTCAGATTCCCAGAGATTTACTTCCAGAGCTTCCAACAACTCTGGGAGGTATGAATATGTCCAAACATCTTTAGTGTACACTTGTGGGAGCATCTGTTCATGGATTCATTGATCTGCCTTTGTCCTGTCTCCATTTTAGAGCAGAAGCCTCCCTGGGAGAAGGGTCACCTCTGGGTTGCTCTCCTGGCTCTCCCAGAAGATTCTAGCAATGTGCACATGCAACCAGCACAGCTAACTAACTCACATAAATAAGGCAGTGGAGAGACAGCATGGCAGGAGATGGAGCACCATATTCTAGTCCGAGTGTTACAGTCCTCTAGCTAAGAGACCATGAGCAAGCCATTCCACCACTCCAAGTTTCATCCCTCTCCCACCCACAGAGGTGGCCGTGATTCATCCCACATTTATGCCATATGGTTGTTGTGCTCAAATCGGAGTGCGGATAGGCAAGTGGCTTACGTCGCAGCTAGAGACATGGCATGTGGTCATGAGGTCACCCTGGCTGCCAGAGACAATCCAGTGAAAACCAGAGACTTTCAGCCAGCCCAGTTCCCTCAAGTCAGTGTCTAGTTCTTCTGCCTTTCACATTAAAGCTTTGAGACCACGGAGCAGAGGCCCTGCCCTTCTATTTCCAGCACAGCAATAATCACAATAAAAAACAAGGCCTGCTGAATGCCAGAGGCAATGAAATACTTTATCAGAGAACATGAAGGAGTCAGACTTTGTCAGCAGTATGTCCCTAACATCTCTTGTTCCATCTGTCTCTACCACGAAGATACTTGTTCACACTCGGCCCATTTCCTGCCTGGATCTCTGCCACCTTCTACTGCCTGACTTTCTATCTCTCGCCTTCTGACCCCATTTCGGTGCCAGACAGTTCAGGCTGCCACTTCTCAGTTCAACTTGGAGTGGCCTCTGGCTTTCTGCACCACCTGCCTTTTTCTGTTTAGAGCAAGAGATCCTCCTAAAAATGGCCTTTCCCATCATTGCTCCATTGTTTCCCATCAAACCTTTCTTCCCCAATTTTGGAATTTTGGTTGACTTTTCTTCCTAAAATTGCCCCCTACAAAAGCTTGAAGTGACTTGATTACCTCCTGTTTTTCTTTTTTTCTTTTCACTGTGTTTAACATAAATCCATTTCTCTGTCTTCAGAAATGAAAAGCAACATATATCCCAAACCCCAGCACTGGGAGATGATTTTTGAAGTTTTGGCAGAAAGTCACAGGAGATTAACATGAAAAGGAACTCCAATCTTGCAAACATTTGCTGGTGGACCCCACCACTAAGTAATGCACCCCAGTGCTGAGTACTCTGATCTCTTAGTTAAAAACTATGCAGAAGTTTTTGGCTTCCACCTTTCCTCTTCTAAACCTGAACCAAAATTCCTTTCTTTCTGACCATCTGGTCTCCCCATTTAACTTGGCCAAGCACAGCTTGACAACTCTCCCCCACTGTGATGGCACAAAGGGAAGACAAGAAGCTCTGAAATTCGCCTGATACAGTCTCAGACTTCAATTCCATGCTACTTTGGGTGAAATAAGCCATCAAAGTGATATATTAGGGAACTATGTGCGGCAAAGCCAGGTTCATTCAAAACTAAAGGCAGGGAAGAAATGGATTTAGAATAAGTAGTCTTGGTGCTTTGGGAAGAAAAGACTGGAAATTCTATCCCACTATGCATGACTTCAAAATAACAAAAGCCAACAGCATCTGCATTATTCTTTATAGGCAACTGGAGGGCTTTTTCGAATGGGAGGACATCAAAGAAGAACAAAGTACACGTTTATATTTGACTCTTTCTATTTTCCACACCCCTTTACATTGGCTATCACAAATCATCCTCTCCTATATTTTGGAAGATAGATAAGATGGGATCTATTCAATCAATCATTCCTCTAGTCTACTCATGTTTATTGGTTGCCTATAGCAGATGCCAGGTGCTAGTCTAGGTGCTGGAGATATAAGACGTTGAATACAACAGATGAAGCCCCCGAAATCCCTGGACTTCTGTTGTAATAGGAGAAAAAGACAATAAGCAAATGTGAAAAATATAGTGTGTCAACTGGGGTAAGATGGGGATAAAAGTAGTAAACAAAATAAAGCAAGATAAGGGGGATAGAGAGTCATGGGGGATGTGCTTTTCTGTAGGGTGGCCTCTGATGAAGTGATATTTGAGCTGAGCCCTGAGGACTGAGATGAGCAGATTCCCCACGGAAGAGGCTTCCAGAGGCTCAGAGGGAACATTTAGGCAGGCAATGTGTCTGGCTCGTTATAAAACCAGTGAGGAGGCCAGCGTGGCTGAAACAGAGTAAGCAAAGCAGAGAGCGGTAGGAAATGAGGTCAGAGGAAATGAGGCAAGGGAGACCAGACATGTAAGGCCCTGTCGCAGGCTGCAAAGGCTTGCACTTCTAGCCCCAGTGAGTGGGCAGGCTTTCTACAACGTGTTAAGCAGAGCGAGCAACATGATCCAACTCACATTTCAGTTAGGGTTACTCTGGCAGAGACTGCACTGCCCCCAGTATCCATTTCCACTTACTTGCATAATAATGGAAAACCCAAGTTTTAGCTGGACACATGTCATCCCAGAATAAAAATAAAGACCATATTTTCCAGCATCTCTTGCAGGTAGCTGTACCCAGAGGACTCAAGTCTGACGAGGGGCAGTAAGTATGCTTCAGAAAATCACTCCCAGAACATAATGTTTTTGCTGTTTTCTTCTTTGCTCTGTCCTTTACCCTCTGTCTGGAATGCAGATGTGATGGTTGGAGCTATACTCTCCCTTGGACCGTGAGGACAAGAGCCACCAGGCTGGATGGGATAGTGGTGAGTTGGAAGAATCTGAAGCCCCCGCAGACTTTATGGAGCAGGTCCATTCCTACCCATCCAAGTCGCCTCCAGACCTTTATTTTGTGTCTCTGTTTCTGGCCACTGAGCCTAGTCCTAACTGGTACGATCTCTGGCCACCGTGTAGAGAATAAATAATAAGGAGGATAAGGGACAAAACAAGGATAATGTCTATTTCATGAATGAGAACATTGAGGCTCGACAAAGTTAAGTGAAGACTAATAAGATTGTGGTTAAAAGCATTGGTTTGGAAAGTCAACAAACGTGTCTCTATTTAAGCCTGGCTTCCAACACTTTGTAGCCCGGTAACTTTGGGCAGGCAAGCTCCTTAGCGTCACTAAGCCTTGATTTCCTCAACTGTAACATGGGGACAATAACAATACCTACCAGATTATTACTGTGAGCAGCGAACACATTATGTGAAAAGATTTAACCCAGCCTGGCCCAGAATTGGGCTCCTTACCTGCTGGTTCCCTGTCCCTCCTCTTCTGTCTGCCTTTCACATCTCCTGCGCATGCCCAGAAAATAGCTATCTTTCCAAAACTAGTGGACATCGCACACAATTCAGAGGACATACTTGGGAAAGGAAGGAGAGAGAGAGAATAGAAAAAGAAGCATTGGCCCATGGATAGGACAGACTTTCAAGTTCTCAGAGGCTCTCCATTCACTGGAGGAAAATATCAGTGGTGGCCCTGGCTGCACTGGCAGACCTAAGGGAAGAAGGCTAGCCGTTTGCCCTTCAGCCTAGGGTCTGGTGACATCATGCTCCAAGCTGTTCCCACTCCGGCCCCCTTCTTAACTCTCTCCTTCTCCATCACCACCTCATTCCCCTTCCAAAATAAAAATAGGAGTAGTGAAGAGCTTGGTAAATCATCTGTTCTCAGGCAGTTTTTCCTTGATGTGACTGAATTTCTCATTGGTCCGGCAGGATGTTTTGAGACTGTGTGGAGGGCACTCTGGATGTTTTCTTTATCTGAGTACTAAGCTTTGGAATGCAAAGCAGCACATACATGTTTCCTTTTTGGTAGCAGATTCTCTTCCTCATTATGTTTTGCTCAGGCTAATATTAAAATGAATTGGCTTCCTCTGACAACAATAAGTGTAATAATAACAGGAAATGGCCCAGAATCACACAATAATAAAAATAGAGCTGGAGGGGAAGCAACAAGACTCTTGAGAACATTTTGCTGCCATACTCTTCCATCCCAATCCATCCCATCTCACCCCATTTCATCCATCTGACCATTCATTGATTCAGAAAACTGCGAATTGGTTCAGAAAAGTATGTTTATAACGGGTGAACCTAACAGGGAGGTCAAACAATCCAATCTTTTTTCTTAGAGCAAAAATTCATGAAACATCAAACGCCAGAAATTAGAAAAATATATGCCGTCTGTTTCTGTATTAAGATTGACCTGGGGGTGCCTGGATGGCTCAGTTGGTTAAGTGTCTGCCTTGGGCTTAGATTGTGATCCCCACGGTCCTGGATCGAGTCCCACATGGGGCTCCTTGCTCAATGGGGAGTCCGCTTCTCCCTCTCTCTCTACATCTCCTCCTGCTTTCACTCTCTCTAATAAATAAAATCTTAAAAAAATAAAAAGATTGACCTGTATTGTGCCTAATACAGCTGTTTTATTACAAAAAGTTGAGTCAAGGGGCACCTGGGTGGTTCAGTCAGTTAAGTATCCAAACCTTGATTTCAACCCAAGTCATAATCTTGGGGTCATGAGGTCAAGCTCTGTGTTCAGCATGGACTCCACTGGAGATTCTCTCTCTCCCTCTGCCTCTGCCCCCCCCATTCACTCTCTTTCTCTCAATTAAAAAAAAAAAAAGTTGAGTCAAGTAACACACTTCCATTAAAATCCTGTAGAAAAGCAACCTGGCTAAATTTGTCTAACTTAACAAGGCTCAAATTTATATGACCATGGAATTTTATTTTTCGTTTGTTCATTGACTACTTAATGAACTTTGGAATTAGGATTACAGGATATACACCTTTCAAGGTTTTAGTTCTAAAAGGAATGTTCTACTTAAGTTCTGAATGCTGCTTCCTGGGCAACTGGTCTTCATGTAATGTTTCTTAACTGTGTTAGCTGGTTGTTCAGGCCTCCATAAGCAAAGACATTATTCTCTTACCACCAGTACACTTTGTTCATCAATATACTTAATTTGACCAGATATTTAGAAGGTGAAACACACCTTTGCCTTTGCAAGCTGATAAACATTGTCTTAACCTTACCCAGTCTGGTATACATTCAGAAGGGAAAGGGATATCTGTGTTCCAAAGCACTTTCTTTTCTTCCTTCCCTACACAGGAAGCCCTTGGTCCCATTTCTACCACATTTCTACCTTGGGCCAATTCCATTCACAACACACACGGCCCCTCCTTATTTGCACTAAGAACTAGTAACAATCTCTTACCTACATCTGGAGGATGGAGGATCCTTCAAAAAACCACCAAGGGCTCACAGGTCAAAAGAGTGGGTGAAGAGTCTAACCTGTGTATGTATTAAATGAGGTGACAGAAGACATGGCCTAGGTCAGAGTTCAGGGAAAGCCAGTGTGCACACGCTCAGCTGGCCCAGGTCTATCTAGTACACTTGGTACACAGCAAGCCGCAATTAGTGAGCATGTGTGATTAATGACAATTGCCAGAAAAGATCACGCACAGAACCAAAGCTCAGCTAAGACCAAAAGGGGTCAGCCTGTGGACACAAAGGCTTTTTATTAGGTGAGACATCTGTTCTGATCTCTGTTGCCAATTAGGTTATCATTAGACTCAACCAACACTTATCGATAGCAGAGATGCCATTGAGAGGAGACATTAACACCTTTACTGCTAACTGTAAATCAGGGCCAGTCTGTGAGTATCTGAAAAATACCTCCCTCTGACTTTTCCAACTAGGGGTTTCCCTTGGTTCCTGGTTTGAGCAGTTGTCTGGAGACCCAGGCCCTGAGATCTCAGTGAGAGCTTCCAGGTAATGAACAAAGGTAATGAGCCCCATGGCAAATTTCATACTGAAATGTTTATGTTTTTCTTTTTTAAAGTAACACACATGTGTAGTAGAAGATCTGAAATACTATAATAATCAAAGGGAAGGGAATCAAGGTTACCCAGAATGTCACAATCCTAATACATGTCCTTCCAAGCTTTTTTCTTGGCATTTGTTTTTTATTTCTGCAGAGTTAACATTATGCCACTCCTGGTGGAAAAGACTTTATTTCATTCCACTCCAGCCCCACCAGCCCCCTAGAGATTCTCCAAGCACACCAGGCATGTTCGCATCTCCTGGCTCTTGGCACTGGCTGTTCCCTCTTCGTGGAATGTTCTTCTCCTAGATATATCAGTGACTATCTCCCTCAACTTCTCAAACTCACAGCTCAGATGTCACCTCCTCCAAAGAGACTTTATGACCCAAAAAGCTGAAATATTGCTTCTTTTTCATTACTCTCTTGCTCTGCTTCATTTTCTTTTGGTGCATGACACCACCTGATGTATCACAGAGTTTTCCGTTTCTTATAGGCATTCTCTGCTGCAATTTAAGCACCAAGAAGGCAAATGTTTTTGTTTAGTTCATCCCTGAATATCTACAATCTAAAGCAGTGACTGGTCCATAGTAGGTGCTCAATAAATAGCATTAAATAGGTGAGTGAATTTTGTCTGTAACTTGATTCCTTTTTCTATAACAATATGATACAGAACTTTCAGGTCACTAAGTATTTCTCAGCAGCCCATCTTTTAAGACTACATGAGATCCCACCTTATGGCTCCATTGTAACATACTTAATCAGTCCCCAGTAGATGAACATTTAGGTTAAGTGCTCCCTCTTCGGTTCCCCCCATGATTTCTCTATGCTGGGAAAAAAAAAACTTGCCCTTGAAATTTAATTGGTGGTTTGAACTGGACAAAGTGGTCATCAGTAAGCCTTTGACCAAAGAGGGAGCTTAAATTTCTCTGATGGAAAAGTTGAGGAAGAAGAGGACACATGCCTGCCTAATCAGAAGGATGGGTCACATTGGCCTTGGTGTTCTGTAATGTGACAGTCACCTCACACGTGGTATTATACAAGTACGTACAGCTTGTAGAAAAGAAGAAAGTATATAGAAATACGTGAGTGTGATGGGCTAAATTGTGTCCCTTTAAAACGCACCTGGTGAAGCCCTAAACCAAAGTACTTCAGACTGTGACCATGTTTGGAGACAGGGTCTTTAAAGAAGCAATCAAAGTAAAATGAGGTCATTAAGATGGGCTCTAATTCCACCTGACTGGTCATTACAACAAGAAGAAATTCACACACAAAAAGAGACACAGGAAAAGGAAGACCATGTGGGGATTCAGTGAGAAGGTGGCCTTCTGCAAATCAAGGAGGGAGTCCTCAAAAGGAACCAAAACTGCCAATGCCTTAGTGTTGGACTTCCAGCCTCTAGAACTGTGAGGAAATAAAATAAAATTCTGTTGGTTAAGCCACCTAGCTGTGGCATTTTGCTATGTCAGCCCTAGAAAATTAATATACTAGACAAAGGCAGTGATGTTAAAATGTCCCTGAAAAGATATTTGGGGCTTCCTAAGTATACTTTTTATTGCATATCAAAGGTCAAAATTTTCTGTGTGAACATTTCTGAAATTAAAACAGGAGTCATTAGACACATATGAACTGAGAGTCAAACATTAACTTTACATGCAACTTTTTCTTGAGTGCTTCAACTTAAAAAATTGAACAACAAGAATTAGTGTGTAGATCTCCAAGAAGTCAATGGGAATATCAAAGAACTTAAAATATCTGTGCCCCTCAAAGGTCTGTTTCATTTCCCTTGTCCTGTATTCACCTATTTAGTCCTTAATTAACTTGACTCATTTTCAGAAAGCACTTAGTTCCTGGAGATGCGACAGTGAGTTAGACAGATGCTTCTCTGCTATCATGGAACTTAAATCTGTGGAGGGAAAGAGTTAAAATAACAGGTAATTACAGTCTCCTACTGGCAGAGGGAGTTTCGGCTCCTAAGTCAGAGGTGGGCAAGCTATAAAGGGTCAGAGAGTACATAGTTTCAGCTCTGTGTGTCTCTCTCTCAACTACTCAACCTGCAGAATGAAAGCAGCCATACATAACATGTAAACAGTGAGCCCAGCTGTGTTCCAATACAATTTTATTTATAAAAATGGGATGCAGGTCGGATTTGACAAAGCACCGTCATTTGCTGGCGCCAGTCCTGAGTTTGACACTAGACAATGCTTGACTGAGTTTTTTGGGCCAACACAGGACATCTTTGCACACGTGTCCCATAGAGAGAGAAGGGTCCAGTCAAGTGCAAATAGATCCTTGGGCTTTGTACTGCACGCAGGAGAACAAATGATCTTGTGTGATCTAAGACCCTGAAAACACAGAATATGAAATAACATATCCCAGATGGCTCTGCCGAAAGAACGTGAGGTCTGGTCACCCAAGCTTAAGACAGTCCTCCCTTCCCCAAGCTCTTCAGAACATGGGACACCACCCTCTATACAATTCAAGCCAATGGTGCCTGGTGGTTGTACCTAATGTTTGGGGTGGGGCTGGCAGACTCTGAGTATAACTGTCCACAGTTAGGGCTTATTCTTTCTTCCTATCCAAGTTTCCAGAGCCTTGACTCTCAAAACAGTACTTCTCAGAAACCATGGTTTGTGGCCTAAAGTGCATGTAACCACACCCTGAGGTAAAACTTCCAGACCACATTAAAACATGGGTGTGCACAGTTTCCAGAAATTCCTATGGAGAGTTGATCCACCTGTGTATAGATGTGGCATAAAGCCCTCAATCTTATAATTACAGACTCTCTGAAATGCTCACATTCAATATAAAAGAGAACAAGGTTCAGAATCATGGGGAACTTGATCATACTCAGGAGAAACTTAAGAGCATCGTCTTACACACACACACACACACACACACACACACACACTCATTGCCAAACTGGAAGCAAAGACAAGGTGTAAGACATAGAGGAAAAATAACTCCTCATGAGAGGAGGTCACTCATGGCCAGGGCAAATATTTATTCACTGCTTGCTATGAGGTAGCTAGGCACTATGCCAGGTGCTAGGTGAGACAATAATCCCTGCCCTCATGAAGATCACAGCCTCTAATCAGAAAAGCTTCCTAGTGGATGAGACGTTTGAGGGGGGAGGGGCCTTCATACAGCACACCTCCAAGGGCCACCATTCACATTAGCCTACGTCAGCAGTAACCTTGAAGTGATCAAAGGGACATGCCATGGCATCTTGCAGGGTAACCAGGGCTTGAGCTTTAAAGGACTAGGATTCTAATAGGTACAGAAATAGAAGGAAGGCAGTCCAGACTGAGAGAAATGGTATGTGCAAAAGTATCAACCATCATTTATTTAGAGCCTACTGTTGACATACTCTAGGCTCTGGGGTTGCTAAGAGGTAAATTCTTGGGACCTACATGATAAAACTGTATCATTCCTTTAGCCAAAGAATTTAAAAAATAGTTATTGAGCACTTAACCACGAACCAGGCTCTACTGTAACACATGGGGATGTAGTAGAGAACAAGCCAGAAATGGTGCCCAAACTCATGGAATTCACAATACAAGAAGGTACTGAATAATTACAAGGATAGCAAGCACTTCAAAAATCAGGTGCCCGGGCTCAGGAGTGCTTGTAACTGGGATTTAACTGATTTTAGCAGTTAAGAGGCTTTTGGGATAGAAGAAGAAGGAAGGAAGGGGATAAAATTGTGAGAGAGGAAACTGGGTTTGGATTATTTAGGAAACCAAATGTCAGTGGCAAAAGCAAATCAAGAACATCTTCAAAGAAAGTGGGTGGCTCAATAAATAAATAAATAAAGTAAGAGAGAGAGAGAGAGAGAGACAAAGATTCTTGCTAATCCCAGATATTAGGTCTCCACGGGAATGCGTGGGGAGAGAACTGACCTCAGTGTGCAATCTGTGGACAGATGACCTTGTTTCTCTAAATGACAGTGTGAACATCAGTGTAAGAACTACTGAACTAGAAGAACAGATTCAGGAAGAGCATTTTTTCATCCATGACTCCACTCCCAGACAAATACAAACCATTCCTGAGAGTCTGGTCTCTTCTCTTGGAGACATCCAGGCAGAGGAATACCACAAACAATCTCTGTAAGGAAGAGAAGCATGGCCCATTGATAAACTTGGGAGGTGGAGAGAGGATGTGATGTGCTAATGCAGAAATTATGGACTGGGGCTAATGTTTGAGGTCAGATTTTGCTGAGGATGTCTAACATGTGAACCAGAAGCCAGCACACTGCACCACACTTGATTTATCTGGGTGAATTAACCTCAAAGTACAGCGTCCCTCAGGAGGTTTGGGGAAGATGTACTACAGTGAACACACACACAGTGACAATGACTTGCATTTTGAGGAAAAGGGCAAATATTTTAGAGCTGTTCTCAAACTCTAGCACAAACCAGAATTGCCAGGAGGGCTTGTAAAAACACAGGTTTCTGGACCTCACCTCCTGAACCCCGGAACCAGGGAGTTCCCTGGGGTGGAGGCCAAGAATGTGCATTTCTCACAAGTTCCCAGGTGGTGCCGATACTGCAGGACCCCGTGTTCATAACCACTCTTCTTGCACATATTGTGAAGCTTTTCAGAATCTGACCCCAAGGCTCTAGTTCACGCTCTTGCCACAGTTGGGTTTTCTATCACGTAGCTGACTATCCTAGAAAACAGTTGTTTTTTTCCCACATGCCCAGAACACAAACAGATTCTCCTCTGTATTTGTTTACTCTGTTCCCTCCACCCTTAACTCCTCATCTCTGTTTCATGAAATCCTTCAGCGTAAATACGGCTTTTCCCGTCAAGCTTTCTCAGATCGCTAGAGAGTTAAATGTTTAAGTTCATCTAGTGTTCTTTGCACTAGTCTCTGTGGTAGATTATGATCCTCCCCGAAAATAGGTACCTTGTCGTTCAGGCTTTCATTCAATAAACATGTTTAAGGTACCAGCTTGGGTCCTTGCGCCTGGGCCCAGCTGGGAGTTGAAGTTGCAATGGGGAAAGATGGAAGCTCTAGACCTTCCAGAAACTAATTTCATGAAGACAAAGACAAATAAACGGGCAACTACAGTATGGAGTGACCAGTACTAACAGAGGGTTATAGGAGCACTTGGAAAAGATAACCAACACAGTGCTGGCTGGTTCAAAAGACAGTTTCCAGAAGAAACACATGTTTCTGACACGTGAAACATGAGTGGGATTTAAAGACAAGATGTGGGGTGCCTGGGTGGTTCAGTGGGTTAAAGCGTCTACCTTCAGCTCAGGTCATGATCCCAAGGTCCTGGGATTGAGCACCATGTCGGGCTCTCTGCTCAGCAGGGAGCCTGCCTCCTCCCCTCTCTCTGCCTGCCTCTCTGCCTACTTGTGGTCTCTGTCATATAAATAAATAAAATCTTAAAAAAAAAAAAAAAAAGACAAGACATGGAGGAAGAGAGAAGTAGGGAAAGAGGAATGGTGACCTAGGCCAGAGAAGAGAGGAAGTTTGACTCAAGAGTCAAATTTGAGGAGAGAAGGGACAGGAGATGACGCTGGGGAAATTAAGTACCATGAGGAGCAGTTTTGATCCAATCAGGAGATGGAAACTGCATGTAGGTCAAACAGGGAAAATTAGAGGCCATAAGTTGATAACTAACATATCATATTAGAAAATTTTAAATGAACTATCACTTTCTCTTCTCAATCCATGCCCAGGAAGGAAAAGTAGCTCTTTCCATGAACAATTACATTTTTAATGTTCTATAGAGTTTGTTACATGCACAACAACAAAAACACCACCACACCTAGCACTGGGCTTAGAACATATTTTCCACCTAAAGCTATATTCCAGATTCAGGACTGGGCAAAGAACGACTGGAAGTTCCTCAAGCCAAGCCTCAAGGAAATTCCTCCAACATTCTCAATTGCACTGAAACCCCAAATCTAAAAAAGGTAATTTGTGCAGTGCCCATTATGGTTTTATTATGGAAGTTTCTGTACAGCTGCGGTCAGGGTCCTCCCAATGCTCATGAAGTGATGAGTCACAGAAAATGAGCTAGTGTGCTTTATTCCAGAAGACTGACCCTACAATATATTTTTATGTGATATTTAAGATCCTTCATAGTAAACATATATTAAAATTAGACATATATGTATATATTTGTACATAGAAGGTTTTGTGGAACAGTGAATAACTTCTCATTGTGTATGCTCTAAAGGCTTAAAAGAAGGCTGAGATGAACTCTACTCTGCCTTTTTATAATACTTGTTTTGGTGATAATAGTAATCTAGTAATTTTTTTAAAAAGTGGAATTAGAGACTCCAACAAATCGTTCAACTCCCTGATCTGGCTAAGAAGGTGAATAAAAGTTCAAGAGCAAAGGGAATACATGATAAAATACCTATGGTTAGAGCCTTCAAAACTTTTGTAGGATCTCTGAATGCTTGAAAGATGACTCCTGACAACACTTCCCTTTGCACTTCTGAGACTCCTCCAACCTCCAGATCGCTCTTCTGATTCTCTTTATCCTGCACTTATTCCCTAACTGTGGTATAGCCTGCAGTCCCAGCATTAGCCTTATTGTTCATCCCCTCCCTTCTGCATGCTCTCAAATACACACGATGGCTTCCATGACCAAATCTGAATTCCCAGCTTTTGAACATCAAGTCTATACTTTCAGCTGCCTGTTTACTGTAACTGGGCTCTTCTTCCCAGTGCTTTACTTCCTCTCAGTGAAAGACAAATCCACTGAGATCTTTTGACAGGTAATGATGTAGGACATCCCACTGGAGCATTTTCCTACCACTTGGATGTAAAGATTTGCCATGTGACTCGTTTTGGTCACTGGAATGTCAGTGATCACAAAACAAGAATTGTAATATGTTCTTCTACCATTACCAGTATAGGAGTATATACCTCATATGACTGCGAGTCCAAGATAAGACATCGGGGGCAGACTTGAACCTTGCCTTCAGCATGGAGCCAGGTGGGGCTGGAGGATGAGATGACACAGGTGCATAAGAAAACTTTCAGGACGATAGATATATTATTTTGATTGTGGTGATGGTTTCACAGATATATGTCCAAACATCAAGCTCTATACTTTAAATATTTGTGATTTATTGTATGTCAAATATACCTCAGTAACTATTAAAATGTTTTTAAATGATCAGCTGTTACATGAAAGATTAATAATAGAGTTCCTTCATCTTTATGAGGGATTCATTTGCAATATTCATCTAAGTTTCACATTCAGTTGGGTTTTTTTTTTATTACTTTACTTACAAAATTAGAATATTCTGAGTAAATTTTCTGTACCTATTGACTTGGAAAGTTACCCATGATATATCTTTTTTAGCAATAAAAAGCAAGTTACAGAGTAAAATGTAGGGTAAAATATCATCCTTTTGTTTATAAAAAGAAGGAGAAGGGAAGGAACACACGTCTGCTTATTCATATATCAGTTTACATGTTAGTTTAGCATAGAGGGAGGGAGCTGAGGCTGGCAGCAAGCATTTTAAATATCTAGTTGGTAAGGGTATCTTATCCAAATGCTGGAAATTATCTTTTTCAGCTTGGGGAGTATTTGTTGGTCAGTGAATTCCTAATGCACCCATTTTGTTGCCTTCTGCTCTCAAAATTATTTTTTCTTACTATATTGGAGCCTTTGGATGTGGCTTTAAAATATGCCTGGTAATATGTCATTAGTAATTATCTTCTGCAAGTATAGAAAATCATCAAGCCCTGGGAATGAATTAAATTCCCAGCAATGAAAGGGTTTGTACCAGTTTGATTTCCTTAAGTGGTCCCTAATATATTATCTAGTGCTTGACATTGAAAGTCACAGCATTTTGGAACAAATACAGAGTACATACTGTTGAGACAGTCCACTTGAGCAAGCCACTTGAAGTGATATTTAAAAAGAGTATTTTAGGGACGCCTGGGTGGCTCAGTTGGTTAAGCAGCTGCCTTCGGCTCAGGTCATGATCCCAGCGTCCTGGGATCGAGTCCCACATCGGGCTCCTTGCTCAGCAGGGAGCCTGCTTCTCCCTCTGCCTCTGCCTGCCATTCTGTCTGCCTGTGCTTGCTCTCTCTCCCTCTCTCTCTCTCTGACAAATAAATAAATAAAATCTTTAAAAAAAAAAAAAGTATTTTAGTGTCATGGAAAAAAAAATTTCTCATCTTTCATTTGAAAAAAAAAATTGTAAGAGCAGGTTCCCTCTCAAGAGCCAGCACACTCCAGTGCCAAAAAGCAGAATGTTCGACTTGCTGCTCAGTTAATAACAAATACGAGAAAAGACATACACACTTTAGTGTGGTTAGCTAGGACTTGGAATCCTCACCATTTCTTTCAACTCAAGAGTAAGTGGCAGAGCATCAGGGCCACCTCGTTGCATAATCTGGGGAGTTAATACTACCACTACCTTCCTCTACCATGTCCACGACATTTCTTAGAGTTGTTTCAGCCAGGTCTCTTTGAATCAAGCAGTGTGTGAACAGATATTGGGTTTGAGATCTTTTATTTACATGAGAAGGCAATCCCTCCCAAATCTAGCAACCTTCTGCAGCCTGCACACAAACCACAAAAAAACACCAAACTGCGTGAGAAATGTCTTCTCCTGTTGTAGGGGCTTAGAGCAATTAAATGGAACAAGACATTGTCTTGCACTTTCCCCTAATATACACCCTCCATAAAAGCTAAAAGTTGATCCATATTCAGCATATAAATAATTCTTCCTACAATAAAGTAATAGCAATATCTCTCCATTGTGCATTATCATGAACAAGAGGTCCAAAAGTGTCATTGGATGAGAGAATCTTGCCAAAGCCTCATCCTGAGTCCTTCCAGGGCATAATATTTTTTATTAACTTGAGACCAGTCTTGTCACGGTCTTGGCCACAGTATGACTAAGTTGTTTTGCTTCAAGGAGTACGAATTTGGATGATACTTCAAGATCTTTGGTCTCTTCACTGCCTTAACTAATTCCCCCAATTTTGTATTGGAAAGCATTATTTTGTTCTTGTTTGGAGAAGCTCAAGTGCTTAACAGGGATGCCACTAACTTTTGTTTAAAAATTAAGTGAATACATTGTTGACTTTATGTTCCTATTCTACACATTTTAAAAATAAATACTACCCTGGGTGCTAGGGAATAATGCAATCTAACATTCCAATAAGTGTTCATTCATTCATTCGTGTATTCATTCTTTCATCTTGAAAGTCAAGATTCTTTAGGTATAATTTGCTTATGGTAAGAGATACTCTCAGATATTCATTTTGATCCTTCCTGTGCATCCTTCGGGGGACAGGTTGTCAAAAACATATCACATTAGCATACATAGCCATTTGTCTCAACATATACATATTCACATTTATACTCAAGTCTTATTCCTTGTTTGTAACATTCTTTTGAGCTGTAGTAATGGTACACCTATTTTTTAAAGTGTTCTCTTTATATATATATATATATGTTTTATTATTAGTTCCAGGGGTAGAATTTTGTGATTCATGTACACCTATTTTTATCACTAACTTCACATTCAGCAAATCATTTTTGAGCCACTTTTCTATTGATAAGAATTGTAGATATAAAACCATATAGTGCTGATGAAAAATGAGATTTCAGCAAATGAAAACACTAATGAGGTGAAAACAAACTAGTCAGGTTAAGTGAACAGTAGCAGAAACAATCTTTAAAAATATAATGGAATCCCTGTGCAAACCACAATTATTTTTACAGTTCAAGTTGGTGAAGAAATATGAATAAATTTTGGTCGATTTTTCCTTGGTAACTCTCAAGTTCCTTCTAACTGCCAATGAGAGAGCACTTAAAGAAACACAGCCTTGAAGTGTCTTCCATGATGCTGAACAAATGAATGAATGAACTGAATTGAAAGATTTGGGGAAATAAGTCTCCAGGTTAATTCACGTGTAGTTCCAATGAATACACATAATCTCTCTCTACCAAAGACTATGAATTTTCTACCCAAATAGAAGAAGTTACCTGAAACTGAACAAAGGCCAACACATACCAGTAGAGAGCTACCAGCAGAGATTCAAGTGTGGGAAAGGAGAAACACCTATTCTGAGCTTTTTATTTAGGTAGTTGTTAAGAAACTCTCCAGATCATTCTTAAAGATAGAGTAAAACAGCAAAAGGAATGGTTACTTGGGCAAGAACATATATATCCTTTTTGCCTTAAGTGACTGATAATGGTCCCTATGAATTCTTGATGTCAGGTCACAAAATCTACTGGACTTTTTGAACAATGATGCTGGGTCCTTTAACATGTGTCATCCATTTGTGGGAATATCAGGTTTCCTTCATGACCTTGAGTTTCTTCTTTTCATCTGATTACAGTTTGCAAAACACTGATTTACACTTTTTTTTATCAGCAAAACTCATGGTCTGTGATTATTTGGGAAGACAAAGGCATATAAAAATATTTATACCTAATTTCACAATTTTGTGCATTCTATTTGATTTGGGATTTCAGTATCCCCACTCTGTTGATTTAACCTCAACACAAGTGAGAAGGTTAGTTTCGTTCCATCACCAAATGTCAGCCTCCCCAGTTTGCCCCTAAAGCAGCTTTCTAAGTCCTTAACCTTCACTTTAGAGGACTTAGACTGGCATCATTATGGAATGATTTCACCTACAAACAGTGGAAAACTGAATTCACTGTGGCTAAAGGAAACCGACGTTACCTACATAGGTGGTAACGGAGGTCACTTCAGTAGGTCCATATTCCTGGAGCTCCCTGCCCTATGATTCTCTTGGCCTCAAGGTTACAACTTAAAATTGCTGCACCTCCAGAAAAACATCACAGTTTGTCCAGTTGCACGTGCCTCCTTGTAAGGAAATCAAGAGCTTTCCCAAACCCCCACTTGCAGCCTCTCTCTGCTGACTTCCACCCCTAACTCTTTGCCCCAGATGGTGTTACATGGCCAGCCTTGATGCAAAGGATGCTGGGAAAAAAGTGCTTAGCTTTCCAGTCTCTTAGGAGAGGAAGGTCAGGGAGAAGGTGCCTGGGAGTGGATGTCTGGAGAGTCAAAGTATAATGACTATCATGATGTCTACCATGATTATGCTGTTCTAGGAAGAGAAGAGGAAAGGAGGAGAGAGGAGAGGAAAGGAGAGAAAGGGAATGGGAAGGGAGTGGAGGGGAGGGGAGGAGAGGGGAGGAGAGAAGAGGAGAGGCAGAGGGGAAGGGAAGGGAGGGGAGGGGAGAAGATGGGGAGAGAGAGGGAAGGGGAAGAGGAGAGTGAGGAGGGGGAGGGGAGGGGGAGAGAAAGGGGAGGAGGAGAGTGAGAAGAGGGGAGAGGGAAGGGTAATAATATTGGGACTTTGGGAAAGCTATTTTGTGTATTTATGGGTCCTTTAACATGTGTCATCCATTTATAGGAATGTCAGGTTTGTTATATCCCAGTTTTTTATGTATTTATGTCTCAGTTTTCTCATCTGTGAAATGGAGATAGTCATATTCACTATCCCTCAGACAGGCTGTGAAAATGAAAGATGATTTATGCGAAGAGTTAAGCCCAACACCTGGAACATCATAGCCACTCCTCCTCCCACTAACAATACTGGTAGCCATCATATTACTCTACATGAAAATATTTCCACTTAGACAAGACACTCCCTGAACAATAAAATGTATAGAGTTTTATAAATCCCCTTCCCTCTATCTCCTCCCTTTAAATCTATTTACAAGATAGATTGGTGGCAGGCTATTATTGCAAACATTTAAAGAATTGTTTGTGGCCTTGGGATTTCATTCATTTACTCAATCAACGATGATTTATTGAACACCTGCCACGTGCCGGGCTCTCTGCTGCATACTGAGGGTTCGATGGTGACCAAAAATAGAGTCCCTGTCCACATAGCATGTACAATCTAGTGGGTGAGAGATAGGTTAAATAAATCCTCATAAACATGAAAGCATAATAAAGAATGTGGATAATTCTAAACACGGGAGGTTTTCCTCTTTTAAGAACATTAACGCTTTTAAAAAGTCCAGAAGTTGTGCAATTTTCAGACAACTCCAAAAGTCACTCTGAAACTCTGCAGCAACGTGAAACTCTGCCTGCATTTACATTAAGGGCATTTTGAAAATTAATTCTGTACTTTGTTAGGAATGTATCTCTTTGTATGAGAACTATATTTCCTGCAACTGAAAATTACTGTAAGATGTTGGCTGCCCTGGAATGGAACAACCGACCGTATGAAATCATTTTGTGGTTTGATACTTCATTATTAGCCAAAGGAGTCTCCACCACCACCACCACCACCCCAACTTTATGCCACTGCAAACAGCAATTAGTTCAAGTAGAAAAGATTACAGCCAGGTGCACTGTTTGAAGTTTGGGAGGGGGGTTCTCTTTTAGTTGTGGTGAGGGTGGGAGTATGGGGGATGTCAGGAGGAGAAACCTCTTTTGTTAAGTATTTGCAGTCTGTGGGCATCCTGGTAATTCAACAGGCATCTGTGGAATTTTAGGGCATTGGGACCTTTTGTGTTTAACCATCAAGCTCTAACCTCAAGGGCGTTTGCTGTGGGTTGAAATGGGAGCTGTGAGGCTTATTCACTGATGTGCAAAATGACATGATCCTCTTAAAGGTTAGAATGAGTTTCATTAAGATGAAAGGCAAGGACATGGTAGAGCTTAATATTTATAAAGGAATCCAAGAGATATTTATTAGAATTGAATTATCTTTTTATGAATACATAACATGTGGCAGATAAAGTATGTTTGCAAGATGGCTCTTTTTACTCAGAAAAGCAGAGGCACAAATACCTGTGATCTCTTTCTGTTTGTTGTTTTGTTTTGTTTTTTTATCGTTCTTTAGAATTCTTGGTGTAAAATTTACATACAGTTGAAAATTAGAATTGAATTAGAAGAAATATATTGAGTGATATGATGGAGTTCCCCCTTCAAGGATTCTAAAATTCTCCCAGGGTGTATTATTTATTTCATTGGTCCTGCAAACTTCCCAGGCAGGACAGAGTGACCCAGGAGTATTGAATTCTGAGTACAGAATGAAAAGTGTTCAGTAGCCTCCGAATGGCCCCATGCTGAGCTAATCCTGAGAACCTCGGTTTTCATATTCATTAACTAATGGAAACATCAGCAGTCCTGCCTTGGTCTCAGAGCATCAGGAGGACAAAAGGAGACAAAGGAAGGGTTGGCATTTCTCTAAAGCAAAACTCCTACTATACAGATACCAAGAGAACAATAACATTAGACCTTTTTCTCTGGGCTGAAATCTTTGGGGACAAGGTCTTACTGGTTTCTTGTCCAACCACAAATCTTGATCACATTTTATGCATTTTAAAAATGCATAAAAGAAGGTAGAAGGGGAAAAATGATCTCAAGAAGTGTTTAGAAAAGTATAAAATCTGTAACTCCCACGTTGGTGGAAAAGCATGAATTCATTCAAAACAGAGGGTCAGCTTTGTAAGAATTGCAGAATTTGCAGCCAGACGGTCCCCGGGTTCAAAGCCAACTCTGCTACCTCAGTTTCTTCATTTGTAAAGTGGGACTCATACCTAACTCATGGGGATATTGTGAAAGTTAATTAAAATAGTCTCTGTTAAACACCTATACTCATCAGGACCAGGTTAACCTGCCTATAGCAGAAAATAGGAACACCTAAACTGCCAGGGATTTATTTCCACATGTCCAAGATGTTGGGAGAGAGCTGACTACAGCTGATAATGCTGGTACCGTAACATCACAGGGATCAAGAATCCTATCTTTAGCTCTGTTATCTTAGAGATAGATTATGTCTTCAAGGTAATCTCTATGTTAAGTGTCAGGAATGGGGAAAAGGACTTTCCTCAAATGTCTGTTCACCTTTTAAGAAGCCCTTCTGGGGGGCACCTGAGTGGTTCAGTTGGCTAAGTGTTTTGATTTTGGCTCAGGTCACGATCTCAGGGTTGTGAGATCAAGCCCACATTGCGCTCCGTGCTCTGTACAATCTGCTTGAGACTCTCCCTCTGCCCCTCCCTCCTGCTCACTCTCTCTCTCTCACATAAATAAATCTTTTTTTTTTTTTTAAGCTCTACTGGAAATCTTTCCCATCCTTGTTTTGGATCATTGGCAAGACCTAGATCCCGTGGTCACATCCAAACCAAGGAAGACTGGGAATTATAGACATCACTATCTCAATAAACTAAGGGTTCTGTCAGAAAGAAAGGAGAACTTGAGTGTCAGTAGGTGAATGGCAGTCTCTCCCAGACTTCAGAATATCCAGAAAAGAGGAACTATTCTAAATATGCACCTCCTTTTATAACTAGTAAGTTGACTATTTTTTTTTTAATTAACTCCCCCACCTCTAAAAATTTCCCATATGTGTGCCTTCCCTCTGTATCCCCCTGGTCATTCTTATGATCCAAGGCTTCACATTCCCTAACCTAACTCAGCAATTAATTTTCCCACAGCTTTCCCTGTTCCTTCTCTCCCCTGTCCCTAATCCACTCCAAACACTGCTATAAGAGCATCTTTCCAAAAGGAAAGTGGAGTGATTTTTTTTTCCTTGGCTTAAAAATCCCCAAAGGATCCCCTAGGAGATCCTTTGGGACCTAAAGTTCCAGTAAACATCTTAAATCCTTCTGTTTGAAGAGAAATGAAGTCCTGCTCACTTTCCCAGCTTCATCCATTCTTGCTTCCAACCTTACATTCCTGGTTTCATTAATAGTTGCCTCTTTCGCCCCCAAGGTCAGCGCCTAATCCATCAGCAAACCCTGCCACATGGCCTTCAGAGCATACCCTCACTCAACTTGTCACCTCACCAGCTGCTGCCCTGTCTAAACCACCCTCTCCTCCAGCCTGGAAGACTACGGTAGTCCCTCTTTTCCTCTTGCTGCTTCTTCTTTTACCCCCTTCCCCCAGCTGTAAAGATCACATCATTTCTCTGAATGCCCATCTTCCGTGGAATCCAAAGAGCTCACCTGGGGTCTACAGGGCTCCTCTCCAAGCTCCTCTAACTCACTTCTTTACAGCCAGATTGCTGTCCTTGATGTTCCTTTAACAAAGTCTGGAAAGATTCTCTTCACTACCTTTGCATGTGCTGTTCTCCCTGCTATGAATTCTCTACCTCCCTTCTCCGTAAGAACATAAGCATCATAAGGGCATTGCCCTGGGTTCATCTCTATGCCCCCAGCGCATAGAACATTGTCGAGCACAAAGTAGACACTAAATATTTGATGAACTAACAAATGAGATGCATGCTCTGCTCTTTCTGTTTGATGCCTTTATCTTAACAATGTGGGAAAGCTGGACCTGGTTGAGTTTGACTCCCAATCTGTTTTGTTTTTTTTTTAAGATTTTATTTATTTATTTGACAGATAGAGATCACAAGTAGGCAGAGAGGCAGGCAGAGAGAGAGGAGGAAGCAGGCTCCCTGCTGAGCAGAGAGCCTGATGCGGGGCTGGATCCTAGGTCCTGGGATCATGACCCTAGCCGAAGGCAGAGGCTCTAACCAACTGAGCCACCCAGGCGCCCCTCCAAATCTGTCTTTTGTGATAACCTTGGGCAAGTCATCTCTGAGGGCTGTTTCTACATTTATAAAATAGGAAATCTGGGGGTGCCTGGGTGGCTCAGTTGGTTAAGCGGCTGCCTTTGACTTGGGTCAAGATTCCAGGGTCCTGGGATCGAGCCCCACATCTGGCTCCCTGCTCGGTGGGGATCTTGCTTCTTCCTCTGCCCCTCCCCCACTTAGGGTCTTTCTTGCTCTCTCTCAAACAATAAAATCTTTTAAAAAATAGAAAAACTGACAAATACTCCAAATTTTTGTGAGACTAAGTATGTTAGTCTCTTCAGCTAGGAAATCTTAAGTTGATGCAGAGTCTCAAGTGATTCTTGTGACACCACTTTGGCAGTGTCTGAAATGTGTCACAGAAATGTGACTTCTCTGTGGGCTGCATGGAAACTTCTGGTTGTTAAAGCTACATGGCTGGCTCCAAGACTATACAATTAAGGTTTCTTATTCTCTAAGAATGGCATTCTCTTCTAGGAATGTGTCTTCCCAGGAAGGAATCTTCCAATTCACTCTTACTTTGAAATAAAAATACATTATGAACAACATATTGGTAGGAAAACCACATATTTTTAATATTCTTCCCTGTGTCTTCATCTGAACTTTGTCTTTATTATGCCTTATGCCCTTGAATGGGAAGGAAGACAGCACTCATAGACTCTGTTCCTCCATCAAAATTTTTTGCTCGGTTACTCCATTCTGACTGACATACATTCAGAAATTTCTGCCATGGATAGGATGATGATTGCAGTGATCATATGTCCTAGCTTACACCTGTCGTCCCACTGCAATTATTAATAGAGCTCCTTTCACTCTCAAACACGTCCTAGTTTGGACAATAAATTATGTTGTCACCCAACTTACAGTCCATATTTAAAAGCACATTTGACACGAATAGAATTTGAGACCCATTCCATTTCTTTTTTTTTTTCTCTTGCTATCTTGCTTAGATCTGATAATAGTCTTGAAACACTCTTTATAATTGCTACTTTGCTTACATTGCAAACTGAACTTAAGCGTTGTTTTATTCTAGTGCTAGGTAATGCCTCCATCCTGCTTTCCTCCAAATCATTTTTCCAATATAATTTTTCTGGTCAGCTCATTATGTATCTGTAGCAATATCAAATAGAAATGTCTCATTCCAACAAATGTATGTTTACTTACCTGATTTCTCCCACTCTGGGTAACCGAATCTTGACTCTGCTAGTTTGCTATGGCCTGGCCTAGGAAGTAATCATGCACAGAGCTGTTCTGAGACTTTGAAGCATTGACAAAGAGGGTGACATATGTAGGAGGCATAGCTTCATGTGCCAACTTTAGTATTAATATCTTTATTTCAGTAAGACTACCTTAGGTCAGCTTTAGCATGACAGGTACAGAGACTGACTTAACTCAAACAAGCATGGCATGTCAGTGCCTCCCACTCACTATCTTCAAGATAAAGGGGAAAAATGGCTGCTAAAGCACAAACAATGATACTTTCATGGAAAGGAGGGGTAGAATAGTTACAGAATATGGATGGTGTTCTATTTAAGTGCAATTGCATTCCACTGGTTGTTTACATGAGTTTTAGTGTGTGAGTGAGCAAAAATGAGTTCTCTGAATATTATGACTCAGTTTTCTTAAATAATCGAAGATCTGATTAAACATAGGAAATGATTTTGGTAAGACAGAATCCTTGTTTCCTAGACAGATAATTTTAAAGGTGAGGAAAAACCTTTGTTTATAATTCCTTCTTATGAGAAGAAAAATGGTTAAAAAATCTGGGCGGTGGGGGGAGGCATCTGAATGGCTCGGTCATTAAGTGTCTGTCTTTGGCTCAGGTCACGATCCCAGGGTCCTAGAATGGAGCTTCGCATCGGGCTCACTGCTTGGCAGGAAGCCTGCTTCTCCCTTTCCTACTCCCCCTGTTTATGTTCCTTCTCTCGTTGTGTCTCTGTCAAATAATTAAAAATCTTAAAAAAAATTTTTTTGTCCATTGAACAAGGAGAAAACAACATTTTAATCTTGTGCCAATGTACTTTTGATATTAAAACTCATTTTCTTAAATTTAGCCTCATCTTAGCCAGTACTGACCATACATGAAATTCCTTTCCAGAGACTCCTTTTCCATAAGCCTTCTACAACTTTTTTCTTTACATTCAGATTTTGTTCTAAGCTCTTCCTCTTTAAATAACCAGTTTCACTTTAGGACAATATTATTTTTCCCCCACAACAAAAATGCTTTCCTTATGCTCTTTCTTACCATAAACACATATCTTATTTTCCTTACATGGAGTTGTTTCCCTCATTACTTCCAGTAGTTTTAATTACATTTATTAAAATTCTTAACTCTTGAAAATCTTTTTTTAACTAATTTTTTTATGCAGTGACACATTTAATATTCCATTGGTTTCAGGTGTATTACATAGTGATTCAAGATCTCTATATATTCCGCTAAGCTTACCACAAGTGTAGCTGCCATCTGTCACCATAAAATGCTATTACAATCCACTGACTATATTCCTTATACTGTACCTTTCATCCCCATGACTTATTCATTTTCCAACTTGGAAACCTGTATCTCCCACTCCTCTTCTGCTTACATGATGTTTAGAAAGGAGCCAGGCAGTTAAATCTGGGCTCAATCAGAAGAAGGACTATGATTGAGTAGTGATGTCTGCCTTGAGCATAGGAAGGGAAAGTGGATATATCAAGGTCCCTGTATTAGGAAATCTTGTTCTGGGGCAAGGCGTAAAGCAGAGATTAATGGCCTATCAATTGGTGCTAGATTAATAGGTGAAACTCTCCATTATCAATGGCACAGCTACGGGCCCATGAGGACAAGTAACTTGCTAGAGCTCTCCAACTCAGTCAATTAGTTGACTCAACCATTACTACTCAACCATTACTACTCAACCATTACTACTCAAGAATCTGGTCTGTTAGATGTTGGTCCATTAAAAGAAGAGGAAAAAAGAGAAAGGATGGTAAAGGCATATTTCCTCTTCCCAATTTTGCCCCAGGTTATCTCTTTATATAAGGAAATGAAAAGCAAGACAAGGCAAAGCAACAAATAAAACAAAAGATGAATGAGATTGTTTTTTAATGGGCCCTATAAATTTGTCCAAGTTCAAAAGCCATGGGCAACAGATAGTTTCTTAACAAAGGAAGTTTCTCTTAAAACAGCTTGTTGACAGCTTTGTCATTGAATGCAATCAAGTTTTTTCTCCAGAGATGAACATCAGGACCATAGGAGTCACGCAGGATCCCAGGAAAATATGTCCTCTGTTTGGAATTTTCTGGGAGACACTGGAATGAACTGTTCTCTCTTGCTGCTGAGATCAGTAGTGTGACTTGAGTGATTAAACTTGTGCTTAAAAACTTAAAAACAGTGTTAGCTTTGCCATTGAATGCAATTAGCCTCGTTCATGAATTTATTTTTTCTGTGTCTCTTATTTCCTGGAAATTAACCACTTCAGCTATGTGTGAATGATGGAGATAAGGGGAAATGCAGGAATGAGCACTTTCCTTGCCATTTCTGTCTACCCTCAAGTCTGATGTTTAGCAAAGCCAATAGTAACAAACACAAGGTCGCTGAAGAACAAAAGGGCTCCTGAGATAAAGCACCACATACACTGCCTGATTCACAGTAAAGAGCCCCAGCCTCCCAAGAGCCCATGTGAGGACCACACTTAATTTTAATCAAGATTCATTTTCAGGGGCGCCTGGGTGGCTCAGTGGGTTAAAGCCTCTGCCTTCAGCTCAGGTCATGATCTGGGGGTCCTGGGATCGAGTCCCGCATCAGGCTCTCTGCTCGGCGGGGAGCCTGCTTCCTCCTCTCTCTCTCTGCCTGCCTCTCTGCCTACCTGTGATCTCTATCTGTCAAATAAATAAATAAAATCTTAAAAAAAAAAAGATTCATTTTCAGCCAGGCTCAAATTATCAAAGCAATATTTTAATCTGGGAGAGAAATCCACATGGACTTTGTCTCCAGGCTTCAAAGTGCCGCTCATACCTGAAACTAACCTTACCAGCCCCTGTGTATCAGAGTTGTCCCCAACTCTATGCTACTTCATCTGTAGGAAATATTTGTCAATGGTGGGATTTCAGAATCAATGAGATTTTCTTAGCCTTTTCTAATCATACCAGGTAACAAATATTTTTATGTTCTCCTATAGAACAAATTGTTCTTATTTGTAAAGTTACAAAAAATTGTCCTCCCTCCCATCATTAGGACACAATTCAAAGTGCTTTCTTCCTCTTGGCTGTATTGGGGTGTCTAGATTCCAAAACATACAGGGGCCAGGAGGTGAACAATAACATGTGAATGGATGAGTGGCTGTGGGGATTAGTGGGGTCCAAGGAACTGGATAGTATCTGCTCATTTAATGGCATTTGCATTTATTTTTTTAAGCCGCTGATTATCAAACAAAACACCTCACTTTGCATCCTAGAACTTCCAGAGCCAGTATTGAAGCTGACATTTATTGGGTACCTCCCACATGCCAGGCGCTCCTTTGAGAAGTTCACCTATACTGAGTCACTTAATCATCACAAAATTGCTAAAATAACGACTGTTATTATTTCCCTTTAACAGAAAGTAAAACCGAGACACAGAACACAAAACTAATCGTGCAATCAGTAAGTGGAAGAGGCAAGATTTGAGCCCAAAGCTCTCAATCTCTGTATCCCACATGTTTAACCCAAGAGCAAGTACTAAAATTGCTATCTTCACCTTTTGCTGAGAGATTTTGAACCCAGGTACCTTGAGCATGACACAGATGAAGAAGTAAATAAGCAGTTTGGAGTAAAAGGGAGCCCAGGAGTGATGGCTCCTCTCCCCCAAGCCAAACCAGAGGGCACTGTGTGGCCTCCATAGATGAAAATGATACAATTGAAAATAATGATCCTTTGTTCGTGTCTTTTGTGCTCTACCATGATAATATTAAATCTTAAAAGAGTTCCATTCCACTCACTCAGCTAGCTGGCATCCATCTGTTGATGGTTAATTCCAAACTAAAGCTCCATTTGGATATTAGAGGTGCCTCTTCAATTATTCAGACAGCATATGATGACTGTCCCTCAACTATGCTATTGGTTGAGTGATTCCTTGCCCTGGTGATGACCTGCCTGGCTCCAGGCACCCAGCAGATGCTGCCTATTATTTTTTTAAAGGTGTACAGTACTAATGTATTCTTATAGGTCATCACCAATGTCAGAAACAAAACCAAGTAACAGGTGCTCATAGAAATCTCGTTGGTTGTCCAACCCTCTCCTGAACATTTCTACCTAGATGCCCACTGCCACGTAAAACTCACCCTGGTTCAAAATGAACCATTTCTCTCTTTCCTCATTTCCAAACCCATTCTTCCTAGAGTATTTTTCATGGAAACTAACAATTCTGCCATTTTGCTAGTCTACCTAATTGAACCACCTTATTCTTTCACCTCTTCCTCAAATCTCACATCCAGTTGATCACTGAATCTTGTAGTCTTGTTGATTTTTCTTCTAAAACAGCTCTCAGAGTTACCTCCCACCCTCTCTTCTAACACTGTCTTGTGTCAGCCTAGTTTTTTCCTACATGAGCTACTGAAGTTGCCTCTCCTTTTTTCTTCCTAACTCATCTGGCTTTCCCTCCCAGGACTCCCGACTCCAGTGTGAGTGACCTTCCCAACATGTAAGCACTCTTAACTTTATTATATCTATACTCCCATTTACTCTGTCTCTTATAGTTCAGTGTCCTCAACAAGACCTTTCACTTCCACCTGCACCCGTTCCTCATCCAAGCCCATCACCCCAACCCAACACCACTCCTGAACTCTATCTACCTGCCATCCAGCTATGGCATACCTTCAGAAATCTGCACACGCTTTCCTTATGTTTGGGATGTTTCTCCATTTGATAAACAATTTATCTTTCCAGACACAGATCAGTTTTCATCCTCTGTGAAGCCTCTACAAATTCCTTTGGGTGAATTTATTTACTCTTTCTTTTGGATCCCAAGCTCTGAGGTCATCTCTCTCTATTACCCTCTTGAAATTAAAAGCTTTCAGGTCTGTTTTCTTAAACAGAGGGTGGGATTGTAAATATAAAGGGCAATATCTAATGTACATTCACATCCCCAGTAAACAGCACATTTAGCATTGTTGAATAAATTTATCAAACATTCATCATCTAACAAATACTTATAAAGTGCCTGCCATTTGATAAGCATTGGACTAAATACTTGTGACACAATGTATCACAATGTATCACAACAGAACCAGATATGACCCCTATCCTCATGAAGATTGCAGTCAATGGCAGAAACAGATATCAAGCAAACACAGAATCTGTAAAATTAAAGTTGCACTAAGCATTCTGAAGGAAGATCCATGGTATTATGAGAATGAGGTTTGACCTAGCCAAGGAAATCAGGGAAAGATCAGAGCTGAGTTATGTACTGAAATAGCAGTTACTTAGATAAAGAAGTGAGAAAAGATTAAACGAGGGAACAGTGTGTGCAAAGGCCCTGTGGCAGAAGGCAGTCTAGAAAATACAGAAAACTGAAAGACAGCTAGAGTGGTTGGGGTGAGCTTATGGGAAGAAGAGGCTGGACAAGCGAGCAGGGTCCATACCAAGCAGGGCTTTGTAATTCCTGTTGAAAAGCTTTATCTCTCTTAAAAGCAGTGGGAAACTATGTAGCATTTAAGCCAGGGAGAGATAAGATCATTTTGCATTCTGAGATCACTCTGGCTGCAGTGAAGAGGACAGATAGGCTGTGGGAACACCAAGCAGAAAATGAGGACAAAAGCCTAAATGAGGGGAGATGGTAACTTGGGCTAGTTAGAGAAGCAGTGGTGGAGAAGGAGAAGGTGGTCAGTTTGTGAATTTTTTTAGGAGTTGAAAGTGACAGGATTTGTAGTGGATTCGATCTGTATGAAAAGACAAGAATCTAAGCAGGGAATGTTCCAGTTGTAATCAGCGGTACAAACTCAAGATTTTCAACACTACACTGTGGAGTTGGAAGCCATTTACTTCTTCTGAACTCAAGAATGTGGGAAGAGAAGCTGGGAGGGGAAATTAGGATCCCAGCTCCCATCAGCATCTGTAAGGTGAGCGGTGAGAGAGCAGAGCAGCCAGCAAAGGTAATAAAGATTTGCTTGGCCGACATGAGGATTGGTTCAGGGGGGCTGCTTGACACCAGAAGGCCACAGAAGATCAGAAGAGAAAGTGAGAATACTGAGAGTGGGTGTCCCAGTGAGGCTTGAGCTAAGCCTTGTGGGATGCACAGATTCCCTACAGGCACCGAGTTGGAGAAAGCATCCCGCAGGAGAACATGGGACCTGCATGATGCAAAGTGAAGGACCTGGTTGTTGAGGTGCCTCTCCTAATTCTCCTTTATTTTCTTTAGGCTAGGAAACAAGATAAGCAGGCTTGTTACAGATCCCACTTAAATGATAATAAAACATTTACAGCGAAGGGCATGTGTTAGTGTAAAGATACAAAGACTTGGCCTCTTTGGAGGTCAGATAATGGTTCTGCTTTGTCTTCCAAAGCTTGAGGCTGTGGGTGGAAGGTCCGAGATTGCAGCTATGTTAAATCACAGGGGAGCCTTTGGTCCTATGAAATGTATCAACACGTTTGGAGAGTCTCCTCTCTTGAAAGCAGTGTACTAAGTTCTGGAACAAGATGAATAAGACATGGCAGCTACCTGGCAATCTATAAAATGTTTTGCAATTTATAAAATGCTATCAAGTAAGTTCTACTACACTATTAGTGATACCGCTAAGCCTTTGAGTATGTAGTTAAAATAAAAATGAAAAATTCTAATTGGATAAAATCCAATATATATAAGACCAGTGTGTCTGAAAGCACAGTCTCCCTGGATTAGAAGCATATGAATCACCAAGGAACCCTGCTAAAATCCAGATTTCTGCATCCAACTCAGCTTATAGAATCAAACACCCTGAGGAGTAGAGTCTGAGAATCAACATTGTAAACAAGTTCTCCAGTGATTCTAATGCCCACTAAAAGCACCATTGAATTAAACCAGGAGTGAATCTGGATATTAGAAAATGAAGACTTTGTCTTCTACTTTTTGTATATTTTTTGGGAAAATGCACAAATATTAAATGTCACCAAAACTAAAACCTTTGTGAATCCAGCTTCAAGGTAAAATCCTTAAATAGTCAGTAACAAGGAATTCCAAGGTGAAAATTCTTTCCATCCACTCTTGCCTACACATAAATAGTCTGTGTTCGTGTTTGCCAATGCTAATCGCAAGCCTTCAGATGTGATTATTTATGCTGCCAAGTCTATCATATAAAATATAAGGCATAGATTACTTTTACGCGTGGCTTCTTACCAGTTTGGAGTACGTACATTTCAACCTCAGTGTGAAATCAGCATGGAGTTTGCTTCCATATGGCATTGGTACATATATAATTTGGAAAGGCACCTGTCACTTTGGGTTAAAAGAAGATACCAATGAAATTACACTTTGTTTCTCAGATTATGTCCTTACTGTTTCTCAGCTTAGCAGCATTAAATTTTTTAAAAAGGTGAATCCATTTTGCGAGGAAGAACATACTCAAATTTTAGGTGAGGAAAAACCAAGTTGGAACTTGCCTAGAGATCTCTGTCCTATGTAGCTTGTAAATAGGAATATGAAGGGAGAGAGGCAGAGCTGGGCTTTAATATAAACAGGCAAAGAGGTCCAGAGAAAGAGAAGACAAAACCTCCCAGACTTACCTGTCCCATCTACTTCTTGCTAGAATATACATTGTGGGTTAATTCTTGGGCGGTAGAAAAAAGTCTCCCCTAGCATTCAAGTTAAACCTTACAGAGAATAAGTAAAATTCCAAACAAATCTCAAAGCAACATACATGGAAAGAGCAGAAGTCGTCTACAAATGTGGAACACAGATGTTTGGGCCTCAGAGAGAGGCCTGGGCTCCCGAAACCTTCGAGCTCAGAAGATGCAAAGAGAGAGAAGTCACCAAGTACAAAGAAAGAACCCAGAGGAGTCTCCCCCCCACCAAACTCAAGTCACAGAAAGGAAGTACAGGACTGATGGAGAGAAACTGCACCCCAGACTTTCAGCCTCTCCCTGCCTCTGTGAGGCCAATCCAAGATTTAGATGATTTTGCCTTCCACGTGGTCATAACAGAATCCTTTACATACAATGAATGATGCAGAAAGGATGGTCTCCTCATTGTTCCTCAAATAACCCGGTGGCCTTATCCTCACGAAACCACAACTTCATTAAACTCTGTTACTTCATAAGGATAAAAATTAGCCAACCTCTAAGATGACAATTCGTTCCCTGATCTATTTTTTTTTTTTTTTATAGACTTTTAAAGTTCAAGGCCTTCGCTTTGGGGCAGGAGGGCCGGGGATGTGTGTATGTGTGCATGCTTGTGTTCCAGGGAGCAGGAGCAAAGGAAAAGCCCATCATGTGTACCTGAAACAAAGCTTTGATCCACATCTTCCACTGCCCAGCAAAACAACTTGTAACCACAAAAGCATTTGGAGCACTGTCGTCTGATCCAGCAGCCACGGGCCCCTTTTTTCCAGATAACCAAATACCTTCACAATGAGACCACTGCACTTGCTCAGAGGGGGAGGTCCCCTCATCACTCACCTGCTGTCATTCCTTTCGGGGGCCCAGGATAGTCCAAGGGCCTTCACTGCAGGCTCTAATTGGCTTCAGCCTCTTGAGTAGGATATCCCAGGTGAAAGGGGAGCAAATGTGGTTTTTCATTTATGTTCCTTATCATGGGTCTATGGGGAGGGACTGAAAAGGGCCCAAGAGGCCCTTAAGAGCTTGCACTGAAGGTGGGGAGGGAAGGTGAGGGGAGGGAAAGCTGGGAAACTAGGAAATAAAAATCATATCCAGTACATTATTCAACTGTTTTATAACAAGTTGAAATCAGGCTCCTTCCAGATCTAAATGGATCCTCCCATCCAGTAATTAAATTGAGAAAATGAAGCCCTTTCAGGCCTTTTGTTGCCTTTGATCATTGTTTTGTTTTGTTTTGTTTTTGTTTGTTTGTTTGCTTTGGGTTTTTTTTTTGTTTTGTTTTTTTGTTTTGTTTTGTTTTGTTTTGTTTTTTGGCACTGAAGTGTAACCAGAGCTCCTTTTTCTGGGGCATAAGCCCCGCATGGGCAGCTGCCCGAGAGAGTGCCAGCTGTCCCCCTTGTCAGCCTGTGAGGGCTGAGGGCCAGGCTGGGGCTGACGTGGTCCCAGCAAAAGCAGACCCCAAGACACGTGCCTGTAGTGACAAGCCTCCCTCTGTGCGCATTTTCTTCTGGCACATTTTTCCACATGCTCCTTCCTTCTCAAGGACTCTCGGTGGGATCTGGTATTTCTCCCTGAAGGAAAAGGATGGGGCATCTCATGAGAGTGCAGAAAACGGTCTCTCAAATCACAAAGAAGGTGGCATATGAAAGCTCATCTTTTAAATTTCTCTCCCTTTGCTCCTTCATCAGTTTCTACTCCTCATACTGCCCCCTCTTGAAGGTGTACAACATACACACACACACACCCCCCCACACACACGCGTGCGCTCACGCACTGAACATCATTGGGCATGAATACACAGTTGGAAGCTCAGTGGATTCTCCCAGGCTAAGGAGGCTCCATCACACCGGAAAGGTGAAATCTAATCATTAACACAAGCCCCCCCTCCCCTTTTCCAGTGGGATTTGCTCCTGTTGATTCGCTAGAGCGCCCTCATGTGACACTCTATTGTAATACCACCAAAGACTTCGGAAACACACAAGAATATGTTTCAACACTGTGTCGCCACAATTCAAAATACTACGCTTCTCTTTCCACCTCTACTTCTTAGCTGGACCCATGACTCAGAGAACTACTGTGTGAGGTCCTGGGACAGCACCAGGACTTCACTATCCCCAAACGTGTGTCTAGGCAAAGCCTGGCAAGCCTCAGACTGGGGTTCTGAGTTAGGGTCCCAAATGCTCACTCTGAGCCTTGAGCTGAGAACACAGCTCTGACCAGCGCGGAGTGTAAGTCAGAGGAGGAGCAGCTGCCGGCAGATCTCCCTGCCTCCTCAGAGGAGTAGCCAGGAGAGACTGAGCTGACCTCTGGGCCAAGAATCTCATTAACCAATTAAAGTGAAAGAGTGCCTATTAACACAGTGCTTCTCAAAGTGAGTGTCAGGGAACGCCATCACCAGAATGATGGCAAGGATTACTAAAATCAGATTTCTAGGCCCCTCTGTGTAAGCTGTTGAATCAAAATCTTTGCTCTGGGGACCCAAGAATCTGCATTTTCAATTTTCGAGTTGAGTTTTTTTGTTTTTTGTTTTTTGTTTTTAAAGATTTTATTTATTTATTTGACAGACAGAGGTTGCAAGTAGGTGGAGAGGCAGGCAGAGAGATAGAGATAGAGAGAGAGAGAGGAGGAAGCAGGCTCCCTGCTGAGCAAAGAGCCTGTTGTGGGGCTGGATCCCAGGACCCTGGGATCATGACCTGATCCAGAGGCTTTAACCCACTGAGCCACCCAGGCGCCCCTTGAGTTGAGTTTTTAAGCACAGTAAAGTTTGAGCCCTTTCCTTATTTTTTGCACACCCTTCAGATTATATTTTAACCAAAAAACCTTTTAATTCCATAAACCGATGGGATGACTTTTGATACTGTGAGTGTACTAAAAATAAATGGGAGAAGAGGAGTTTCCAGTGCCCCTTGATTTTTCCCACAGAAGTAGCTGCTCGTGTCATCAAAACAAAGAGTCTGCCTTCTCTGTTCCAGCCCTAGGAGTGTACCCCAAGGGTAAAGCACAGACAGGTGGTGGGCTGGCTTCTGGGATAAAGAGTTCTACCTCTAGGACTTGGACATCCAGTTGGGAGGGGAGAAGGGCAATCAGACACTCAATTGACCTCGAGGGGGCACCAACCCAGAAACTAGACTACACTTCTATCATCACTTTCTAGCTGGGAAATCTTATTCAAGTTGCCCCTCTGTGCCTCAATTCCCTATGAGGAAAAGGAGGACTAATATCTGTGTCTGCCTCAATAGGTACGTTATCATTCTTATAATTAATTTCTGAGGGTCCTGAGATTGGTGTCCTCAGCGATAGGTGTTGTGAGCAATGGATATGAAGTTGCATAGAAGTCTTCTACAATCTGAGTCTGCATAAGCAAAAGGAAATAGCTGTTCTTGTCAAATATATTAAATTAAGTCAAAAATGTTAAATGGGATCTGAACTCCCCTCCCTTTCAAAGCCCCCACCATCCCTTCTCCTCTATTGTATCATATGAGGCTTCTTTCTGTTCTTGAACCCAACAACCATGGCTGGTTCTCATGAGGAAAGGGAGGCTGGTCCAGGATGTTTCCAGGTCAGGAAGATTGCAGGCCCAGAGGTTTGAATGGTCATTGTAAGTGCCATCATTGGCAAAGGGTAGGATGAAGTGAGGAGGGTTCTGGAAGAAGGAAGCTTTCCTTCCAGCACATACTCAAGAAGATCCAAGGCAGACCATGAATAGAGCAAAGAGAGCCTCAACTCTGGTCAGACAGATATGGCTTATTCCCAAGTCTGCCATATACTAGTTGAATGACCGGAGTTAATATTCTTGAACTCTAAGCCTCCGTTTTCTCATCTGTAAAACGACTCTGTATAATAATATTGGCCTTATAATTAGTATGACAATTAATAGAAATAAATGCATGCAAAGCAATTACCACTGTATCTGGTGCATGTGAATGTTTTATTTATATCAATTATAATAAGAAATGATAACTCCTTAGTATATGGCTTTAAGGTCTGTACAACACCCGTCTCTTGATTTATTTTATATTTTCCCATTTATTCTCCATTCCATGCTTCCCCCTCCCTTATCCTCCTTCGTGAGTTATCATATATGTCCTTAGATTTTTGTATGGCTTTGAAAAACATATAGCTTTGTTGTGTATGTGTTAAATTTCGATATCCTTAAATGGTACTGTGCTATAAATCGCTTTCCACCTTTTGCACTCAACACTGAAAGTTTTAGAACTATCGATATTATTGTTGCCAATGGTTCTCAACTTTACAACATAGCAGAATCACTTGGGGAGCTTTTGAAAAATACCAGTATACCTGGATCTCAAATCCAGTGATTCTGATTTAATTTGTCTAGGATGGGGGCTGAGTCTCAGGTCATTCTAAAGTGCAGCCAAGATAGAAAACAATCGCTGTGCATAAAGCTAGCTCACTGGCCAGGACGACTCATGCAGTAAGAGGACCGGGGTCCCACCTTTTTCTGGCCACAGCAAATCCCTGCAGCAAAACCAAATAATAATGGTCTTAAGTTCAGTGGAAAATAGAAAAAGAAGAGAGGAAGAGGTAACTTGCTGCCTAAGGGGTATATAAGGAAGCCCAGAAGTCAACCCTACATCTCTGTCCCTTTATAAGAGTCCTAGAGCAATGAGTTTCTGATTTGGTCTCTGTGTATGTTTAATGCATGCACAATGATGTCAAGGCGTCCAGTTTTTGAAGTATCGTGTTACATATGGTCCCCTAGAACACCAGAACCATCTCCACTTATTTTCTTTGGGAAGTCCCAACAGCAGTAATAGATGGTTATCCCAATCATAATCACTAAACCCGCTATGAGTTGGGTTCTACATTCTTTCCATACTGAAGTATTACAGAAGATGCCCTCTTACCTGGCATTACTTGGCACTTGTGGTTAGTTGGCTCATTGGAAAAAGCATGGCTAAAGCTGGGAATCATTACAAGGTGATGTATTATACATACATTAAGCATTTTATTTTAACCTAAACCATATCAATGTACATTCATGAACCAAGCTCTTTATATAAAGCCAAGGTATTTTCTTTGACCATAAATTCTCTAATTGGAGTTCTGACATTATCTATAACACAAAGTACATCCATGACATATATGTTAGGAATTCTAGTTTCTATTCTTTTAGAGAATATAATTGCCCTTCCAAAGAAGTCAAGGTACAAAATTCCATTTACAAAATACATTCTAGGAATTTGTTACTGAAATTTTAAATAAACACACAAATTTAAAGAATGGCATAATAAACACCAAAATACCCACAGCCTAAATTAAACAACTTGTCAATCTGTTGCCCTATCTGGGGGAGATTGGAGGGGGAGACAAAGCACAAGAGACTGTGGACGCTGAGAAACAATCTGAGGGTTTTGGAAGGGGGGTGGGGGGATGGGTGAGCCTGGTGGTGGGTATTAAGGAGGGCATGTGTTGCATGGAGCACTGGGTGTGGTGCATAAACAATGAATCTTGGAACACTGAAAAAAAGTAAATTTAATTTTAAAAAAATCTATTACCATATCTGCCTTACTTCTCATGATGTATATAGATCTACAACTACATCCATTCATCTATCATCTAGTTATACTTATTTTTGCTAAATATTTGAAAATAAATTGCAGAAAACATAACACTTCCCCTTAAATACACAGTGTGTACCTCTTGAGGATAAGAACATGCCTCTCTATTATTTCACAGAATGAAAAATAATGATAACTTCACAATAACATCTAATATCCAGCCTTCAAATTTCCCCAGCTGTCACAAGATTGTCATATATGGGTTGTTTTTTAATCAACCAATATCCAGTCCTGGTCCATGTATTGTATTTGGTAATTCTTTTTTTTGGCTCACATTTGTTTTGTTTTAATTTTATTTTCTTTTTGATAGAGACTTTTCAAAAATTTCAGACCATTTTGTACAGTACTTAGTATTCTGGATTTATCTAAGTGTTGTCTGATGATAACATGGTTTCCCTTTACCCTGTATTGACTGTAAATTGGAAATTAAACTTAAAAGCTTGAATAAATTCAGGTTAAATATTTTGGGCAGATTTTTTCACTGTTGATGCTATGAACTTCATATGATATTGCATCTTCTGCAGATATTTTTGGTGAACAGGTGTAAGCATGTATCTTGGGTACATACCTAAAAATGGGATTGCCGCGTCCTAGGGTATACAAATGTTCAGCTTTCTTGAGTGGTTGCACAAGTTCATACCCCTACCAACAATATATGAGTTCAATGGCTTGACATCTTTGTCAATATTTATTTTTTTAATTTTTTAAAAGATTTTATTTATTTATTTGACAGAATAAGATCAGACCTACTTGAGATCACAAGTAGGCAGAGAGGCAGGCAGAGAGAGACAGGGAAGCAGGCTCCCTGCTGAGCAGAGAGCCTGACATGGGGCTCGATCCCAGGACCCTGAGATCATGACCTGAGCCAAAGGCAGAGGCTTAATCCACTGAGCCACCCAGGTGCCCCTATTTTTTTAATTTTTTAAATTTTTATATGAAATTTTATTTTTTTATTATATTAGTCACTATGCAGTACTTTGTTAGTTTTTGATGCAGTGTTCCATAATTCATTATTTGCATAAAATGACATTTAAAATATTTTTTTCAAAAATTTTTTTAAGATTTTTAAAATTTATTTGACAGAGAGATCACAAGTAGGCAGAGAGAGAGGGAGAAGCAGGTTCCTGGCTGAGCAGAGACCCCGATGCGGGGCTCAATCCCAGAACCCTGAGATCATGACCTGAGCCAAAGGCAGAGGCTTAACCTACTGAGCCACGCAGGTGCCCCTAAAATTGTTTTTTTTTTTTTTTTTTAAGTAGCTTTGTAATGGTATTGGCCTGCGGTTTTAATCTGCCTTCCCCTGATGACTTTGAGCACATTTTCATGTGCTTTATTCACTATTTAGTTAAGACAAGTTTAAATACTTTGCCCATTTTAAAACTGGCTTATCTGTCTTTAAAAATTGATTTGTAGGATTGAATATGAATTCTTTGTTGGTAATATATTTAAAACATCTCCCACTCCGTGGTTTGCATTTTCACCCCTTAATTGTGCCCTTTGAGGAACATAAGTTCTCAATTTTAATATATTCCAGCTGATCAACCAAAACTTTCATTACATTTAGTAATGAATTTATATTGTTTCAAAAATCTTTGTTTACCCCCCAAATCATGAAGATACTTTCTGTATTATCTCCCAGAAGCTATTTTTTTCAACTTGAGATCCACAGTCCATCTGAAATTATTATTTTTTTTAGTATGGTGTGAGACGGGGTCAATATCATTTTTCCAAAATCATTCTCACTCACTGCTTTACTATGTTCCCTTTGTCATAAATCAAGTATTTATATAAATACATTTGGATTTCTGGACTTGTTTTGCTCATTGTTTTGTTTATTCTTATGCCAATAATACTCTGCTGTTTTAATTACTATAGCTATATACTTTTATTATCCAGTAATATATGAGGTCCAAACTTGTTCTTCCTCCTCAAAATTGCCTCTGGTATTAGGAGACTTTTGCATTTTTTAATAAATTCTAGATATCAACTTGATAATTTCAAAGAAATACTACCAGATATTGATTAAGATTGCCTTAAATCTATAGATCTATTTGGAGAGAAATCATATATTTCTCTATTTAGATCTTCCCTAATTCTTCTTATTTATTTATTTATTTATTTATTTGAGAGAGAGAGAGAGAGCATGAGAAGGAGGGTCAGAGGGAGAAACGGACTCCCTGCCGAGCAGAGAGCCTGACGCGGGACTCAATCCCGGGACTCCAGGATCATGACCTGAGCTAAAGGCAGTTGCTTAGCTAACTAAGCCACCCAGGTGCCCCCCTAATTCTTCTTGATAATGTTTTATAGTTTTGCTTAAGTTAATTGTAATTATTATTTTGGATTTTCTAGGTACACAATTATATCATGCATAAAAAATGATGGTTTCTTTATTTTCATTTCTTACGCATTTTATTTCTTTTTCTCACTTTATTGTAAGTGGTAGGCCCTCCAATACAATGTTGAGTAGTGGTGATATAATGGTGATGTACAATGGTGATCTCCACCATTTCTTCCTCAACTCCAGTCTCAGGGAGAAAATTTTTAATGGTTCATCATTAAATACAAAGTCTGCTATAAGTTTCTACTGACATTTATCAAATTAAGAAAATTCCCTCTATTTCTAGTTGCCACGATTATTTTTAAGTCATGTATGGATATGAATTATTAAATATTTTTCTGCATATCAATCTTATTTCTCTTTCCTTTTCTATTAGTTTACTGCATTATACTGGTATTAAATCAGCTGTGGCTTGTTGGGGAAAAAACCTGACTTGGTCATGATATATACCTTTTTTTATATCTAGTTTTATATATTTTGTTTAAAATATCATCATATATATTCATAAGAAAGACTGATTGAATCCTTTCTTGTAATATCCTTGTCAGATATCAAAGTTTGCTGGCCTAGTGAAATTGAGAAGTATCTATCCTGCTTCTCTAAGGAAGTTTATCTAAGATTGGAATCACTTCTTCTTTAAATGTTTGGAAGAATTCATCAGTGAAGTCATCTGGGCCTGGATTTTAATTCATAGGAAGATTTAAATTATGGTTTTACTATTTTGAATAGAATTATACAGAATTATTTAAAAGTTTGTATCTTCTGTTTACTAAGAATTTATTCGTCTTATCTCAGTTGACAAGGTTTATTTTAAAAAATGTTTATAATAACCTACAGTCATTTTTTAAATGTCTTTCCCCTTGTTTATACTAATTTTCTATACTTTTTTCTTTTTCTTTTAATTATTTTTTCCTGGGAGTTATCAATTTTATTAGTTTTTTCAAGAAAACAAATTTTGGTTTTGTTAATCATTTTCTTTTGCATATTTCTTTTCCATTTCATTAATTTTACCCCTTATCTTTATTATTTCCTTCCTTCTTACTTTCTTTGGATTTAATTTGCTGCTCTTTTGCCAACTTTTATGACAGATATTTAGCCATTGATTTTTGGCCTTTCCTTTTATAATATGTATTTAAGGCTCTAATTTTCTCCTCTGCATTAGCAGAATCCCACTTCTTTTTTTCCTTAAAGAGAAGGGTAAGGAGGAGTGCTTTTCATGATGTAACTGTTCTCAGTGCTCTATTTCCTAAGGTCACAGTTTCTGCCGCCCTCCTGCCGAGATCCACCAGTCCTCTCTCCTTCCTCCCCCACCTTTTTGAGAAGAAGGGCTTCATGCAGATCTGTTCTCTGGATCCAGCTGGCCTCATCCTTTCCTGAGTTTAAAAGTTTGTAAATTATTAGGGAAAATATCCAGTGCACCAATGAAGGGCAATTGGACATCCCATATCTTATTATTAAATTCAAACATTTTCTTATTTCCAAACTTATTTTTTTAATTGACCCTTGGATTGTTTAGAAGTATAAAGAGGGCACTCTTCTGGGTACCTTTAAATTTCTAAATTAATTCTATTGTGGTCAGAAAACAGTCTCTGGGTCATTTAAGTTCTTTCAAATTTATTGAGCTGTGCTTTATAGCTCAGCAAATGGTAATCGTTTCATGTGCATCTGAATAGGAAGTATGTTCTTCAGTTTTGAGGTACAGTTTTCTGCATATGTTAATTGTGTTCAAATCTTCTATATCCTACAGATTTTTCCTTTGATCTTCTATCAATTACTATGAGAGATATGTTAAAATATCTTAACTGTGATTGTGAATTAATCTGTTTTGTCTTATATTTCTCTCAATTTTTGCTTTATTTTTGATATTAAATACACTGAAAGTTAGAACTATTATATATTTAAGGTGTAATAAGCCTTTTGTAACTGAAATGTACATTTTTATCTCTAGGAATGTTTTTTGTCTTAAAGTCTATTTTAGTTTTTTTTTTTAGTTTTTTTTTTTTTT
>NW_019154139.1:16475159-16495302 GCF_002288905.1 Enhydra lutris kenyoni
CAGGCTCCCTGATGAGCAAGGAGCCCGATGTGGGACTCGATCCCAGGACGCTGGGATCATGACCTGAGCCGAAGGCAGCTGCTTAACCAACTGAGCCACCCAGGCGTCCCTTAAAGTCTATTTTAGATTAATGTTTGATGGTATATCTTTCAATGTTTCTTTATTCTTGCATGCAGTCCGACAACGTATTTTAATCATAATAGTCTGCTTACATTTTGTGTGATTGCTAATAAGTCATTTGATTCTACTTCCCACAAAACATTCCCTTTTTATCCCCTTTCTTGATGTCTTTTACATTAATCAGTTATGTGTTAATTTACTGCAGTTTTCCTCTACTATAAAATTTTATAAATTTTCTATTTGTATTTACTAAATCTCAAGTTATAATATCAGCAAGAAAGACACTACTGAGGACCATCAGGGGTTGTTGAGGATCAATCACTCGGCAATTTTTAAAGACATATCCATCAGCTCACATAGCTACCTTGTGCCTGTGTGTGTGTGTGTGTGCACGCACGCGCGCGGGTGTGTGTGTGGCAAGAACAATTGAGATCTACTCTCTTAGCAAATTCCAAAGAAACAATACATTATTATTAATGATAGCCTGAGCTGTCCATTTGGTCTTCAGAGCTTATTCATCTTGTAACTGAAAGTTTATACTCTTTGATCAATATTTCCCTTTTCCTGCAACCCCTGTATCTGGTAACCACCATTCTATTCTCTATTATGAGTTCAACATTTTTCTTCATTAAGTTTCATAGATTCTACATATAACTGAGATCATGCAGTATGTGTCTCTGTCTGGCTTATTTCATTTAGCTTAATAAAAAGGAATTCCTTCCTTTTTAAGGCTAAATAATATTCCCTTCGATTCAATAATAAATCACATTTTCTATATTCGTTCATCTGTCAATGGACACTTAGGTTATTTCCACATGTTGGCTATTTGAATAATACTACAATGAACATGAGAGTGCAAATATCTCCTCAAGACAGTTATTTTTATTTCCTTTGGATGTATATCCAGAAGTGAGATTGCTAGATCACATAGTAATTCTATTTTTAATTTTAAAGGAAACTTCATATTTATTCTGTTTTCTCTAATGGTTGTACTAATTTGTATTTCCACCAACAGCGTACAGGAGTTCTCTTTTTCGCCACATCCCTGCCAACACATGCTATCTTTTGACTTGCAATAATAGTCATTCTAACAGGTGTGGTGATATCCATGTCATTGTGGTTTTGACTAGCATTTCCTGATGACTAGTGATGTTGAACATCTTTTCATACACCTGTAACCATGTGTATGTCTTCTTTGAGAAAATCTCTATTCAATTCCTTTGCCCATTTTTTTTAACTGGGTTATTTGGGGGTTTTGCTATTGAGTTGTATGAGTTCCTTATATATTTTGGACATTAACCCCTTAGCAGACACACAATTTGCAAATATCTTCTCCCATTCTGAAGTTTGCCCTTTCATTTTAGTAATGATTTCCTTTGCTGAGCAGAACTATTTTAGTTCAAAGTGGTCTCACTTGTTTATTTTAATTTTTGTTGCCTGTGTTTTCAGTGTTCAGTCCAAAAAATCATTAAGACCCATGCCAAGGAGCTTCTCCCCATGCTCTCTTGTAGGTTTGTTATGTTTTTAGGTCTTACATTTAAGTCCTTAATCTATTTTGAGTTGATTTTTATATATGGTGTGAGGTAAGGGTCCAATTTCATTCTTTTGCATAGAGATAACCAATTTTCCCAGCAGTATTTATTGAAGAAGCAATCTTTCCCCGTTGTGTATTCTTGGCACTTATGTTAAAAATTAGCTAGCTATATATAAGTGGATTTATTTCTGGGCTTTCTATACTGTTCCATTGATCTATGTGTCTGTTTTTTAGGCCAGTACTGTACTGTTTTGATTATTATAGCTTTGTAATAAAATTTGGGGTGGAAACTAGTAATGGATGTTAATGCAGCTCAGAAGACAATACAGGTAAAGGATGATAAATAATGAAGAGAACCCAGATAAAGTCCAGATTAGCCTCTTTTGTAGCTGTCATAACCATCTAGAAATTTGCTGATTTCTTAGTACAAATTGACATTAACAAAAGACATAAAGAAAGTGAGAAAGAGATAGCCTTGAAATTACACTACTGAACATAACTTCAAGAAGTCAAAGTGAATGCAAGCTTTCAGGGTTAAAAAAAAAAAAAAAGAGGCTTAAAATCTTATTTGGCGTTTGAAACATAAGCACAGACACACACAAACATTCCTGTTCCCAGACTTCTGCCTGGAATGCAGGTCCTGGAAGGAACTGAGTCCACAGAGGATGTCTTAGATGAATCATAGAAATGGAAGCCATTCAGAAGTTGACTTTGTGAAAACCAGTTCAGAAGGTCATGGGGGGCAAGCAAACATACCCTGTAGTTAGCTTTTCTGAAGAAACTCACTCTTTCTTTTCTCTCTGTAAATATGAGTTGCTATATTTATACATGTGTAATTGTTACCTTTTCATCTTAAAGTTGCTCACTGTATAGGAACTATTTAACTAGATCCCTCCTGTACACAAAAAGAATGTCAGAATGTATAAATAGCTTTGAAGTAGGGTGAGGGTGGGGAACAGTGAAAGGACAGATAGATAGTACAGAGCAAATAATGTAAAGATGTGGCAGGACCTATGGTAGCTCTAATTTTGAATTCCTCCCTCCCTCCCCCTTCTTTCATTCCTTCCTCCCTTCCTCCCTCTCTTTCCTTCTTTAACCAAACTATCACTTATTAAAGATATAAAGATGATATTGTATGAGATATTTCATATCAAAAGACAACAGGGACTTTCCATTAATTATTGCCTATTCTAAAAAAAAAAAAAAAATGGTCCCCTATGGTCAAGAGTAACAATTATCAGTTGTTTGAAGCTTATTAGGTGTTGCGCAAAGTCCTGTGCCCTTTTATTTCATCACCCAGTAATACATGTAAAAAAATTGCTTCCATTTTACAGAAGAGGAAATGGCAATTCAGAAAAGCAGAGCAGCCTACCCCAATCTGAAACCTAGAACTGCCTAAGTGCAAAGCCCATGCAAAGGGTCCCAGTTTAAACATTTCTGCACACCCCAGAGCACCTAGCACAGGAGTGTTCCACACAATGAAAAAGGCTTCACAAAATTACACTCTAGTGAAATCTTCCCAATTTCATGAGTGACTAAGCCATCAAGAGAGAAGGCCACTTGTTGAGGCTTTGGCCTGCATGTGAAAGTGTCCTGAAATTCTAGGCAAGACAAAGTCAGAATAAGAGCAGCAGCCCCCTGGTCACTTCCTAACTGCTAGGAACCGTAAGAGCTCTTGAACCATCTGGCTGTTATGCTGTCCCTGCTTCAGTTCACTCACGCAACCCTCCCAGCCATCCTGTGTGGTAGATGCTGCCATCCCCAGTTTATCAAGGGAACCAAGACCCAGAGGCCTTTGTGACTTGTGGAGGCCACAGAAAGAGTCAATATCAAGCCTGGGCTTACACCTAGGCCTTAAGTTCTTAACCCCAAGGCTAACATTGACTTCACATCTGACCGTGCACCGAGTACAGAGTGCAGCCCTTCACAAGCATGATCTCATTGAATCCTGACAATGGCCCTAAAATATCAGTACTCTTCCAACCCACTTTATGGCAGAAAAGTAAAGTTCAGGAGAATGAAGCAGTGAGCTGGATGTCCCAAGCCAGCAAATGGCAGAACAGAGATTTGAAGCCAGGTCTATCCCATGAGCCTGGCATTTAAACCACTTGAATAACCTACTTACCTGTGTGTAGAGATTATTCTGGAGCTGGACGTCGCCCAAATGCATGAAACTTGGTTCATCGGCAAGGAACCAGAAACCATGGCATTTTCTTTGACATATTTCTCTGTTAGGATCCTGGTGTGGGGTCCTCAAGTCAGGTTGTGCCCGGAAGGTAGAGGGGCCACCTGTTCAGCTCATCCTGGCATGTGTTGCATGCCTTCCACTATGCTTAGGACGTATACATTGTCCTTTCAGTGAAGCCCAGAAGGAAGTCTGGTTTAGTGGGAAAGACAGAGGATTGGAGTCAGTCACCTGAAATTCAAAATGAAGCCAGATTTCTTTCACTCACTCCTATAGAACATGGTAGATGAACCCGTAGACTCTAGAACCACACTGCCTCCGTTCAGATTTCACTCACAACTTACCTCCCCGCCACTTCGCCTGTGACCCGGTTTCTCCATCTGTAAAAAGAGAATGATAATAATAGCATGCTATTATTGCTATATAGCAATGATAATAATAGCCACTGGGTGGCTCAGTGGGTTAAAGCCTCTGCCTTCGGCTCAGGTCATGATCCCAGAGTCCTGGGATCAAGCGCCACATCGGGTTCTTTGTTCGACAGAGAGCCTGCTTTCCCCTCTCTCTCTGCCTGCTCTCTGCCTACTTGTGATCTCTGTCTGTCAAATAAATAAAAGCTTTAAAAAGATAATAATAATAGCATGCTTATCTCCTGGTTGTGAAAATGTAAGGAAATCATATGCACAAAGCCCTTGGAACAGTCCTGGACCAAGGGAAGTGTTTGCACTGATTTTGCCTCCAGCCTTTGTATGCCTACCTGGAAACTGGTACTGGCAAGTATGTATCTTTAAAATGCAGGAATTAACAGAATCCTGTTTCTTTGTCCTCAAAAGAGCAGCTTCGTCTGCCTACCTTGGAGAACTGTCTCAGTTCACAGACATAAAAGCACCCAGGATGTTACCTGGCGCATCGTGGGTACCCAGTAAGCATTATTATTACCCATTTATGATGTGAGCTTCGCCTTACTTTTCAGCAAAGTGGGTAGACTTGGGAAGACTGCCCAGTAAGTGCTGCTATCGTCATTTTACAAATAAGGGAACCAAGACCCAGAGACTTTCACTAAGGTTAACATGTTATACACATCCTACAATGTAGGTCAAAATGCTGTGTAAGCAGTGAGATGCTGTACAATAGGGAGCTGCTACCACCGCCCATGACTGCCTCCTCCACCAGCACCTCCCCACCCCATGTGCTTCCTCAACCTCCAGCCACTCCCTCCCTCCCTTTCCGGTTGGAAGCTGCCTCCTAGTCCCCTCTGCCTCCTGACTTCTCCCATCCCTTGTTATTTCCCAGCTGGTCCTGGACCCTGCTCCTTCCCAGGCGGATCCTCTCCCTGCAGGGCTAGCACAGCCTTCCCATTCCTCTCCCTTGTCCACTGGGCTGCTGGCAGGAAGCCGTTCCCTCCTCTCTCCACCCTGTTCCCTTTGGTAACACCCTGCACACATGGGAATTATTTCTTCTGGCAACTGGTGTCCAGCTGTTAAAGAGACAGATCAGTCTTTGCCAGAAGGAAACAGGAAGGGAGGTGGAAAAATAAGACCCAAATGGAAAAGGTCTCCCTCCCTGCTCCGGCCAGAAACTCTAAGAAATGGGGAGGTGTGCATAGAAGCCACTGAACCCAGAAGGGTGCAGATTTTTATCTGAGGAGCTAGATTCACCTAAACCCCCACTTCTTACCCAGACAAGCGCCAGAAAGCCCCTCTCAAGAGCAAGTGGAATGCAAAAGGTGTGAAAGGAAAGAATAAACTAAGATAGCAAAGTGAAGGGTCACCTGCTCTCAAGACTCATTTCTAGTTACTTCCGCAACTATATTCACCACCGACAGAATACAGGATGGGACTATCTCCAAGATTAAGTGAGTGGATATCCTAAAGTACAAGAACGGTGCCTGGTACAGAGTAAGCACTATGTGTGTATTAGTTAATTGTACAGCTTTATCATCAATAATGATAAGAATGCATCAAAAGTTCTGGGAAAGGAGATTATGGATTTTGGAGTCAGAGACCTGGTCTGAAGTTCCCCTTCAAGCTCGCTCTCCTTCCACCCTTCTTCCCAGTTCTGTCCTTGATTGCTGCCTTCAAAGAGTTTATTTGACTTCCTTTCACTTAAGCTCTGTTTACTTTTGAAAACGTGTGTTTCATCTCCACCCCTTCCACACACAATCACACACTTGGTTCCACGGAAAAGACAAATCATGGAAATAAAACCTCATAAATCCCTTGACCAGCACTTTGACAGACTTGCTCAGGAACCTAACTGCTAGTCATTTCCAAAGTTTAGTCTTCCAAGAGGTCAAGCTACACACAGTGTATGTACATTTTGAGCCCAAATTCCTGAGGGCACTAGTGACTAACATTTAAATGTCACCTTCTTGGGATGCTTGGGTGACTCAGTTGGTTAAGCAGCTGGCTCTTGATTTGATGATCTTAAGCTCAGGTCGTGATCTCAGGGTCATGGGATAGAGCTCTGCATTGGGCTCTACACTGAGTGTGGAGTCTGTTTGAAGATTCTCTCCTTCTGACCCTTCCCCAGGTCATGCACTCGCTCTCTGTCTAAAAAAATAAATAAATCTTTTTATAAATAAATAAATAAATAACTATCATCTTCTTGAAAAGTTTCTAGAAGAATAATCAGATTCAGGCTAAAAGATATGATATTCCACTTTTCACCTCAGATTCCACTCTGGAAACTTGACCTTAGTCTCCCTGTTCAGTTTTTTTCACTTTTACTTCCTATTCCATGCCTGACTCTATCCCTAACCCCAAACACACATGTATGCAAATAAACCCAGTGTTTCTAGCTACACAGAGCTCTTCTGGGTTCTTCAAATGCACCATGCACTCTCATATGCTTCCCCAATGGGAACTGTGATTCATCCTTCGAATCCTGGCCCATGCAAAGGGATTTCAGCACATCTGGAAAATTTGTCCCTTTTCTCTCATCTCATGACACTGCCTTAACGTATCATACTGTGGCCATTGGTTTAACCATCTGCTTTTCATTCTTCAAGGTCAGAAACTATATCAGGCACCTAATTTCTTAGCATCTACTACAGTCAGTACCTGGCATATAGTAGGTGCTCAGTGAATGTGTGAAAAATAAAATAGTGGAATGTTTCAGAGGTTACTATGTATGAATGAGGCTCACATTTCATTTAAGACCTGCTGGTAGAGCCCTTTTAGTCCATTTATCTAGTGCTACCAAATGATATTCAGAGTAGTTTAACATAACCCAACACAGAGTAGCTTAAAACAGCAATCATTTTAATGCCACTCACAGCATCTCTGAGTTAGGAATTCAGGAAATACTTGGCTGGCAAGTATTGGCTGGGTCAGGGTCATTCACTCAGTTGCACTCAGTTGCAGTCTGACAGTGGTTGAAGTTGGAATAATGTGGAGAAGCTGGGGGTTAGGAGGCTGGAGTGCGACTGGGTATCTCTCCCCATGTTGTCTCAAGGACTCTCCATGTGATCTCTCTGCATGGGTGTGCTACTTTGAGCTTCCTCCCAACATGGCAGCTCAGAGCAGTTGGCCTGCTTATATGAAGACTGGAGTCCTCAAGAGGAATCACCACGTACGACCTACACTTGGAAAGTCATGCATTTGTCACTTCCACTGTACCTTGGCCAAAACAGTCACCAAAGACTGTCTGGTTTTCAGAGAACATAGACCCCGCTTTCCATGAGAGGAAGGTCAAAAAATTTGCAAACACATTTTAAAACCACCCCATTTAAATGCAATGTGAATAGAAAAAGGACAGCTGTGGAAAAACATGAAATTAAATTAAGTCTAGAGTGTGGTTAATAGTAATGTGCCAATACTAATTCCTTAGTTTCAACAAATTTAACCATGGAACTGTAAGATATTAGGGGAAACTGGGTGATGGGATATGGGAAATCTCTGTACTATCTTTGCAACTTTTCTACAAACCCAAAATCATTCAAAAATAAAAAGCTGAGTTAAAAAAGAATGCTATACACTTCCTTCTCCTCACTCTAGGAGCTGTTAGAGAGCAACTAGTCTTAAACAAAGAAGCTCACATGTATGCAAAAACTGAGAAATGATTCTGGCAATCTTCCATTCTGGTCAAGCAGGATTTGCCACACCATCTACAATTAGACTATTCACAAAGTTCTGTGACATACACTTAAATGCCCATCTCCCTTATTAGATGCTATGTCCCCTGAAGGAACTTCTCTTACTATTCTTTTTATCCACAGTACTCAGAAATATGTTAAAATAATGTACAAGGTAGAACCATATGAAAATGCCAGTTTTGTAGCTCAAAAACAATTGAATGGTAGCAAACAATCTACAAACAACTAAATGAAATGGACTTTCCTTATCTTTTCCATATTTTTTGTGCAAAGGGAATAACAGAGTCCAAAATTCCTAAAGGAGGAATTCTTTTATAAAAATAGTATTGATCTATATTTTTCACTGGGAGCTCCATAAAGACCTTGGAATTCCTTACCCACTGGCCTCCTGAGCCCTCTCTAACTTCTTATCTCCAGAGCAGATGCCTTTGCTGAGCTGAGAAAGTCTGCCTTGCTCTAGTAGGCCAACAGCCAGAGGCCATAGGCCTCCAGATGCAGACATGAATGTTCAGGGTGGGGTCCATGATAGCAGAGGATCCAGGCCCAGCTGGAAGGCAGCCATGGGCACTGCTGGAGCGGGAGGCTGCAGGAAGTGAAGGAAGGAGGAAGTTATCTTGTTGGCAAACCCCACCCCTTCTCTATTTCCCAGGAGGTCAAGCAGATGTCATCAGATGAATTTTTCCAGACTTGAATGGAAGCTCTAATATGATTCTAACAGGAGACGGTGGGGGGCACATTTTGCCACTTTCCTTCTTCCTTTTTTTCTTTTTAAACCCAAACTTAGGAGCAACGGCAGCCACCCTGGTATTGTGCTAGGTTGTATATCACTCTGCATGGCCCATATAAGCAAGAAACAGTCACCAGAAGGACCAACGTAATTTGAGTCTCATGCATGCTACATGACTTCCTCCAGGATCAAATTAAGACATGTCTTCAGACACATCTGAGGGGAGAAGGTGGGGAGAGATACTTGGTGGCCCAAAGAGTTCTGCCACCATGATGGCCTCCAACTAGTTGTTGAGTCATATCCAGAAATCTGTTGCCTGTTTCTCTGTTTATGAATTATCCTTTCCAAACAGAACAGCTGGAGCATTTTGTTCTCCATTCTTTGAATAAAACTGGGCTTTCCAATTTCTTCTGTAGTTTAACACACACACAGCAATAAAACACAGAGCCATTTTCTGTGGTATTTAGTTAATGATGCAGTGTCTGGCAGCCTCTCCTCCTTCACCAAAGCCATCCTTGGGAAAAGTTCTCATTCAAACACTCTAGAGGTTGTTTTTAACTGGCAAGTCCCAAGACTTAGAAATTTTGGGGGGCAATCTGGTTCTTATTTTAACTGAAACTAGTTTATTCTCCTCAGAACAAAAGAATGCCAACAATTCATCAGTCCTTCACACTGCTATGTCACCAGCCAGAGTCTTCCTGAGCTCTGAGAAACAGTGCTTCAGGAGATTAAAATAGAGAGAGAGAGTTCCTGATGGTTGTGCGAGGCATCTGTTTTTAATTGGTCTTATTCTTTATTCTGTGTGGCCATGCAGCCAGGAGTATGCTGAGACCCAGTGTACATCGTGACTGAGAGCCTTTGGAGCCAGACACACTGAGGTATGAGCCACACTCCAATGAGAACTGGGATGTAATCAACACAGGGCCGGTATGGGAAGAGGGTACTTCTGTGAAAGATCAGGAATGTAATACTGGCTCAAAGGCCTACATGCAATAGAATCTTTTTGCAGATCATCCTATAGATCTTCAGAGTCAGACACACAAAAGCTCATCCATGGGTTCCAGAATACTAAATAATAATGTTGACCATGTAATGCCAACTATGTGCCAGGTTCTGGTCTAAACCCTCTTCTGGTCTCATCCTTCTCAGGAGACCACGGGCGCCAAAGAGGATTGGAAATACCACAGTGATTATTAATCTGATGACCACCCAAAAAAGAGCAGAATGCCCCAAGTCTCTTGGATCCTGTCACAAACCCAAAATGTGCTCTCCTTTTATAATTATATCTCAGTCTTTTGGAGGATTTAGAAAATCTTTATTTTTGTACATGGAATATTTATTGTTTAGGCCATCTCTAGAGAAGATGACCCATTATGAGTCACTTTAGTTAACTTCGTCCTAACTCTCCAACTTTTTCCTCCTCTCCTCTTCCCACCCTTCTTTTCTTCTTTCCCTCACTGAGTTAGTCAACATATAGTTATTGAATATTCAATTACATGCCTGATTATCCTGGGCACTGAGGGATATAGTAATGTATCTGTCAGAATGGGCTACACCATGTTCCAGTAACAAATAACCCAAGAACTTAATGTTTTAAAGCAAGAAAGGCTTATTCTCCTAATGCTTCTTATTCATTGAGGCTTGAAAAAAAATATGCAAAATAGGAAAATGAAGAGGATATCCTGATCACAGCCTATATACCAATAGCGTATTGGCTCCTTTGCCCACATTTTCTCATTTAGTTTTCGCAACAGCCCTACAAGATGAGAAATGAGGTTCAGAGAAAAATTAGTTCTTTATGTAAGTTGAGACCTGCCACATAATAGAAGCTCTGTAACTATTAGTCTATTACTATCATTGTTAGTATTATTATTATTACTGGAAAGGAGGAATAGGATGTGGGTCAGTATATTCCATGCAGGTGCAATAGCATGTTCAAAGCAAGAAGGAGAGCCCAAGGTAGGTATGTTCCAAAAATAGGAAGGAGACCACCTTGGGCAGGAAGTCTTCAACTCCTGGGAAGTCTGGGATCCCTTTGAGACACCAATGAATATCATGGATCCACTCCCCAGAAACATGTATACACACACAAAGTTTGCACAGATCTTCAGATTCACAGACACACAAAAGCCCATCCCTGGATTCCAGAATAATAAATAATAATGGTGACCATGTAATGCCAACTTTGTGCCATGCTCTGGTTTAACACTTCACACAAATTATCTCATTTAATCCTTAGAGCAACCGTAAGGAGGTAGGTACAATTATTATTTCCTTCTTTGTAGACAAGGACACAGAGACCGAGAAGTTAAATGACTTGTGAAAGGTACACCAAAATGCAAGAGTAACTGACATTGCTGGGATTTGAACAAATCTGGCTCTAAAGGCAGTATACTTCCCACCTCACCCTACTGAGACTGAAGACCCCACCTGCTGAAGGGTACTGAGCTCCCTTCCTGCATTCAAAAACAAAACAAAACAAAAAACACAAAAAAGAAAAAAAAACTTGTTTTTTTAAGAGCAGATTCTTTGACCAATGAAACAAAAGCATGACCACCTGTTCTTCTTACCTGACACCTGCGGACCAAAGCCCTTTCCCAGCATGACCATGAAAGTAAAAACCACTTGATTCTATGGCCATCCTGATTGAGAAATAACTGATTCCAGAGGTGTTACCCATGCAAATCCTTTGAAATAATGAGCTGCCTCACGCAAGCAGAAACTCCCTCCCCTCCCGTCTCTTCATGAGAAGTATGCGAAAATTCCTTTCCACCTCAGAGTCTCAGATATATTGATGGCTTAAGCTCTCACCCGCACGACACCTTCAAGTATACCACCAATCCTTCTCCATTAAGTCCAGCAGTGTAACAGAGAAGAGGCCAAAACTGTGGGAAGGTCTCAACAAGCAGGGGCAGGTAGCACACCCACAATTAATTATACACATTTATTAGAGAGCTGGTAAGCAAATCAATGTCATCAATGATTTATTCCCTAATTTGCTTTGAGTATGCACCTCATAAATCAATGATGAAAATGGCATTAAAGCATTGGTGTTAACTGTCAGCAAAAGGCAGTGTACCGATTCTTTTAATTAAAAGAATGTGTGTGGTGAATATGTCCATGTGTTATATTAGATATGGTACATTTTAAAATTGCTTTTTCACATCAAAAGAAATGCTAGACGTTTGGAAGAGGACGAAGAACTGTAAATTCACAGTAAGTGGCAAGAGTCCTGGCATTCCTGGGTGATGTATGGTAATTTGATATGTAGGCTCCTCCAAGAGCATTCTGGGAAGGGAGATAATGTTCTCTAGTTCCAGGCCAGGCTAAATGGATCCATAATAAGAGCCATTGCTGACATTCCATCAGAAGGACATAGAAAATAATGAAATGTGGCATCCCATCCTTTTGGGTACCAGATAAAATTGATTCTATCTTTCCCGAAGAGCTATATATAAACTATGGAAATTGAGTGCTTATCCAAAACTGACAGTCAAGGTAGCAACGTTTTCCCCCTCCTCCAAAGTTCTGAGGATTAGACAACTTCTTTAGATAAGAAATCAACAAAAAATAATATTAAAAAACCACAGTACTTGCTTAGGTGAAGAAGAGAAGCTACTACAATACAGCATGAATTTCTATTTCAATCTGGCCTGAAAACACCAGCTATTGTTAAAATAGATGGCACATGGAAGATATACATTTTTATACTTGATTTTAACCAAAAGACCAAGAAGCAATAAGAAGCACACTTATGAAAGAGGAACCTGTTACTCGTATATAGGGACACCCATGTCTCAAGGAGAATATAGTCTGCCAGCCACTCAATGCTTCTAGCCTAAAAGAAATCAGGCTTGGGGCACCTGAGTGGCTCAGTGGGTTAAGCCTCTGCCTTCAGCTCAGGTCATGATCTCAGGGTCCTGGGATCAAGTCCCACATCGGGCTCTCTGCTTGGCAGGGAGCCTGCTTCCTCCTCTCTCTCTCTCTCTGCCTGCCTCTCTGCCTACTTGTGATTTCTCTCTGTTAAAAAAAAAAAAAAGAAAAGAAAAAAGAAATCAGGCTTCCATGAAGGAGAAGCAGGGTAGAGACAGTGTAGCTGCCTCGATGTGAACACAGGCTTTGAGTCAGGTAGACAAGGGTTGAAATTATGGCTCAAATAAATACTATGTCACCTGGGGAAAGTGCTTTAATCTCCCAAGGTTCCTTGTTTTTGCATCTGCAAGAAGGGCATAAGAAAATCTATAATTTACAGGATTATAGGATTACAAAAGATAATGCATGTAAATCAATTAGCAGGGTCTTCTGAGCCACAGTGATGCTCCATAAATGGTCAAAACAAAGTAAAACATGGCAAAACAAACATGAAAAGCAAAGGTGTGGGGCAGGGTAGAGAGGATAGATGCACAGTACAAAGCCTTACAGTGGGATAATAAATGGTAGTATGTGCCTGAGGGTACATACATTCATACATTTCTCCAGAAATTTACTGGAGATGTTGAGGTGGAAGAAGAAAGGAGGAGGTGGTGGGAGGGAATAAAATTCCTAAGTAAAGGGCTGCATGACTTCAAGATGGCTTCTTCATATCTTGAACCTCAAGTCTTTTTTTTTTTTTAAGATTTTATTTATTTATTTGACAGACAAGAGATCACAAGTAAGCAGAGAGGCAGGCAGAGAGAGAGGAGGAAGCAGGCTCCCCGCTGAGCAGAGAGCCCGATGTGGGGCTCGATCCCAGGACCCTAGGACCATGACCTGAGCCTAAGACAGAGGCTTTAACCCACTGAGCCACCCAGGTGCCCCTTGAACCTCAAGTCTTAAGTGGTAAAATGGGAGTTTGGTGCTACATGATCTCTGAGTACCTTTCAGTTCTAAAAGTCTGGAAATGTGTTAGCCAGAGATCAAGTGGGCTGAGGGTTTCCTGATTTCTGGGGGATCGCACATAAGTTCTGTCCCTGTGTTTTTTTTTTTTTTTAAGATTTTATTTTTAAGTAGTCTCTATACCCAACATGGGGCTCAAACCCACAACCCCAAGATCAAGAGTTGCACACTTCTCTAACTAAGCCAGCCAGGCACCCAGGTCCCTGTGTTTAGATCAGTTCTTCCCACCTGTGTCTTGAACTAGTTTCTTTTTTTTTTTATTTTATTTACTTTTTTATTAAACATATAACGTATTTTTATCCCCAGGGTACAGGTCTGTGATTCGCCAGGTTTACACATTTCACAGCACTCATCATAGCACATACCCTCCCCAATGTCCATATCCCCACCACCCTCTCCCGTCCCCCTCCCCCCAGCAACCCTCAGTCTGTTTTTTGAGATTGAGTCTTTTATGGTTTGTCTCCCTCCCAATCCCATCTTCTTCCACTTTTTCTTTTCCTACCCCCCAAGCCCCCCCCAACATTGCATCTCCACTTCCTCATATCAGGGAGAGCATATGATAGTTGTCTTTCTGAACTAGTTTCTTTTATAGTGTTTCATTCCTCAAACTAGGGCTAGGAAAGGACCAGGAGACCAGCTGAAATACACTGTTCCCATATCGGGGTATATGCTGAGTTTGGTTCTTTCCTGTTCAGAGATTGTAGAAATGTGGGCCCTTATGAATATTCAACAACTAGCTACAATACAGCGTGTGCCGACATGCCTGCAAATACCCCATGTGCTGCTGAGGATGTCTGGAAGCAACAGGCAAAGCACAAGAAAGAGCTGGCAGGGCCCTCTTAAGTAACCACTCTGCCTCTACTGACTTCTCATATTCTTTTCTCTGCCTGGAATGCCCTTTTCACCCTCGATCTCGGTCTCACTGCGGAAACTCTTCTGTATTTCTTTTAGGCTCTAAAGGTAAAGGGAACCTCCCTAGGAAGTCATTTACACTTCTGTCAGGTAGATGCAGTCAAGGTCCCTCATGAGCACAGTATACTTCTCTGCCGGCCTTCCCTGCGTTCTCGTTCATGGTACAGCCCCTGCCCAGAAGCTTCTTCCAGGATCCAGGCTTATTTACCCAACTGTCTGCTCCAGAGCTTGTGATATCTCCCTGCAGAGTAAAATGGTTAGGAACTCTGGAGAAAGCCAGTCTGGTTCCATCATGCCTAACTGGGTTATCCTGAGCAAGTTACTTACTTGCTCATGTGTAAAGTGGAGGTAATAGTATCCCCAATTTGGATCAGACTCCTTGTTAGTGTTCTCGTGGTGTTCTATGTACTTCTTTCCTTTGTGGTATGGATCACCAGTGTACTTAAGTCATGGATTAGGTAGTTAACACTTTCATATATGTCTTCTCTCTCAGAATACAAGCTCCACGGACGCAGAGACCAGTGCTGCATCATTTGATGCTTTATTTCAAGTTTCTAGAAGTTGGTTGAATGGGTGAAGCAAGGAAGGAAGGAAGGAATGAGAGAACATATGTATGAGTGAATTATATTACTTGCAATATTCTCTACCAGATGGTTAGTCCCTTGAGGGAAGAGTGTATCTTTCAAATCTTTATATCCCTTACACTGCCTAACATGGAATAGGTGTTGAACATGAAGCAGAATTTAATTAAAGGGTCCTCTCTGTATAGAGGCAAGTACACTCTGGGAGCAGTAAGAATTTCCCCTGTAAATCCTGTGTTCCCTTGAGATGGACCACTTGTCTTTCTGCTGTTTTCATCTCCATTTCTCCACCTGTGAAAGCAGAGTAATTGGCCCATGACACGCCAACACTACGTCACTAAACCTCAGGCTGTCAGCTCAAAAACCAGGGCAAACCTTGTCCAGTTCCCATGACCTCATCGAACAAAATCATGGGGCAGGGTGGACCCCACCCTCACTGCAGCTCACTGGCATGAACACACAACCAACATCAGGGTTTGGACTGTCCTTGCTTGTGCAGTGGAGGTGCAGGCTCAGCCACACTCAAGGGTTTTATAAGAGATACTTGTGTTGACTTGTACTGAAGGCCATTGCTTCAGGTAAACCCACCTCAGACACACTGAATCTCAGGATCTGGACTTAAACTACGTGGATTTTAAAACTGGGGTTCTTTAAAAATTTTGTATCTGCCATATCTAAACATTTGGAAGTTGTTATTTATAATTCTCTTATATAACTGCATAAAGCACTGAACCCAAGACCTACCAAAAGTCTAAAGAGTCATATACGCACAACGCTATAAATATATGGTTGTAGATACATCTTCATTGACATATACTTTATATTAAACACGGTGCTATATATACCAAGTAGTATAAAAACAAACATAAACATGAAACAGACCCAACTCTCAAAGATCTCCCTGATAATCAGAAGAAATGGTATCATCATAATAATTCATATCAATTAGAGTATCTTTGGGTGCAAATAACAGAAAATGCTAATTCATACTGGCTTCAGTAATTCAGAAATGTAGCAGCAAGTCCAAGGGTGGGGGAGGATTTAGAATTGGGTGAGTTTGTGGCTGACAGCATCATCAAGAATGGAGGTCTTTTCCATTTCTCTGCTTGTGTCTTCAGTGTTGCCTTCTTCCTCCATTTAGGAAATTACTTCATTCTTATATGCCAGTTCCATATATAACACCTGGATATGACAATTTCCAGAGGCAAAATGAGGTTATCTCTTCTGTGTTCTCCTTTGTAAACCCCCTTTCCCATCACTGTCCAGACCTGAGTCACATTCCCATCTCTACTCCAACCATTGGCAAACTAGGCATGGGACCATGGTGAGGACTTACTCCTGAGTTTATGATTGTGGGCAATGTTCCCAGAAACATGTGGAAGAGGCAGACACCAAAACATAATTGAGGTTCTAGAACTCAAGACAAAGGGAAGGTAGATGGTAGGAAGGCAACTGAGATCTGCTAGAATATTTAACATCAACTTGGCATTTGATGCTATGTAACTCCTTTTCATACCCATTATCACTTGAATATAAACTCCATGAGCTCAGATACCTGTTGTAGCTTTTGTTCTAGGATGTATCATAAACACAGAGAAAATTCCTAGCACACAATAAATACTCAAGAAATATGTGTTGAATGAATGAAATATTAACCACATTATTTCACCCTCATGGAAACAGAAGTTGATAGTGATTACATGGATTATCCAGTCATCTAGCTATGGAATTTCAAAGGAAAGATTTAAACTCATATGTGCTAGACTTCATATCCGGGGTTTTTTGAATCACTTTGGCTTAGCTGCCTTATTTATTAGAGAGGTATGGGTAAAGTGTTTTGGCATCTTCTGGCATAGGTTACTGATTTTTACTTGAATACTTAGAAGACTTCATGAAGAAGGAACATATAATTTCTACACAGAGTTCTCAACGTATACATTCATACATATAATAATAAGTAACTCTTGCTGGGAAGAAGTCCAAAATTCTAAATTTTCATGCACTAATTATAAGTACATAATCTGTATATGAGCATAAGGAAAATATTTTTTCTTATTTTTTAAAAAGTCTTTGCAGTATTTTCAGCTACTGTATTTAATAATAACCCACTGGATATTTTTTTTATCAGTTTCTACTTTGATATGTCAATATTTGCCTTAAGTTGTAACGTGAGATTGGCTTCATAATCTGGAGTGGTGTGCCTGGGCCATTTCATTCACCAGTACAGTCATTCAACAGCTATTTATTGAGTGTATCATGGGCTATGTAATGTTCTAAATGTGGAGGACATGCAGGGAACAACATTAGCCAAGCGTCCACTTGTATACTCTGCAAGGTGGTGGCAGGAGCTATGAAGAAGCTCTCAGCAGTGGAAACAGATAGGAACCCAGGATGGTGGGGGGAAAAAAGATGCTCTTTTATACACAAAATTAGAGACAGCCTCTTAGCTAAAGTGATATGTGAGCAGACTTGCATGAAGTCAGGGGTGAAGAATATTCCAGAATGAAAGAACAGGAAACACAAATTCCCTGAGACAGGGTAATGCTTGATATGTTTGAGGAATGGTGAAGAAGTCAGTGAAACCAGAACAGGAGGGGGTAGAATGATGGCAGGAGGTGGGATCAGGGGTGTCCCCAGAGCACACTTACGGGTTCATGGGCCTGGAGGCATGGCCCACTGAAGGGATGGTAGAGGAGTATGCATGACCCCTCAAACCAGCCTCACTGAACTCCAACTGGGAAAGAGGACACACCAGCAAAGGCCATCATGTAATATCCACACACACAAATGAAATTTGAGACACAGTGTTAACCAGGCTGGACCGGGAAGTCAGAAAGTCCTATGACAGAATCCAGGTTCTGTCATGTACTTGCCACACATACTTTGTCCTGGGAAAGTGACATAAACTGCCTGAGTCTCAGCTTTTTCATCTTAAAATATTATGATCATACCTACCTCATTTTGCTGTGAGAACTAAGCAAGATAGTTAATGCAATGCAATTAAAAGTGTCTGGCACATAGTAGGTGTTCATTAAAGCACACCATTGTTATTACCATCACCATTACTACTATTATTCACTGGTATTTGCTCAACATGACAGACACTCTCACCAGGTTAGGTTCTTCCCAGGCTAACTATTCAAAACTGGGAAGAGTCTTTCCAGAAACAAACCATTTGCACTTGCAGAAACAGCAGTGATGTCCCTTAGTGGAAAACTGGGAGCCGCAAGAAGCAGCTAAGAAGCTGGCATCCCTCCCTGTGAATGAGCAGAGGACGATTCACCTGAGCCAGGTGGAGGGGAAGAAGAACAAAGTGCCCTCTTTGACAGCCCAAGGGCACTGCTGCCTGGGATTTCACACCTAATAAGCTCTTTCAGGGCCCTCTCTCAGCATCCCAGGAGCAGACTGTTTTCCTTGCATATTCTCTGAGGAGCCAAATATGACTCATCTGAACTGCACACCTGGGCCTGTGGTTTGGGCCATGGCAGAGGGGACAGGACGGGAAGTTGCCCTAAGGCCCAGGGTGCATACAGAAGACCTTAACGTAGGAGACTTCAGGTCTACCTGACTGCAAAGTTTTCTTGCCTCCCTACCCTGTCATCAGTAAGGATAAAGGGGGCGCATTTGTCTTTCTTAAACTGCATCCAAAGGGTCTCAGCTTGTGAAGGGAAAAATGACTGTACCTGGAAGATTTGTGGTATCAGGCGGGAGGGAAGTGTGGATGGTGCAGGAGGAAAGATAAAGAGGTGTGTTGAAGGGTTGCTGTCTGACAACACATCAAGGCAACATGCAGACAGAGAAAGACATCTCATTCTGCTTCCAGGCCTCAGGCCCTTCCTTTCTGACCAGAACAAGGCAGAGTGACATAGTATATGCTCTTGCACAGGACAGTTCACCAGTGCACGCCACAGGCAGTCTTTCATTAAGGCTGTAGGGTACATCAGACCCCCATGACAGTCCCCTGGACTCTCCCCAGCCAGGACTCCTGCTCAGCCCTCCCCTAGCGCACAGCCAATCCTAACTTCCAGTGGTTTCCTTTTAATGCATTTTTAACAACTGTCTGAGACCCGCTGTGACAGGCTGACACAGGGCTAGGCAGGAGGGTGCTGCAAAGGTGCAGAAAACTGTGTCCCTATGTTCACACCCTTCAGAGTCCAGCTTCACTTCCCATGGTTGCACCAGCTCCCCCTCCCACAAATACTTGCCCCCCCCCCACCGCCCACCCTGTGCAAACAGTTTAACAGGCTCTTTATGAAGCTCTGAGTTCAGCTTCAACACTACCACTCACCAGCTAAGTGACCTCAGGCAGGAAATGTGTTCTCCTAGGAACTGTTTTTTCATCTGCAAAATAGGAATAATCCCTCTTGTCCTGCCCACCACAGCTAGGTTGTTGTGAATCCTAGAGACGACAACCACAGAAGACTTTGAAGAAATTAAACATTATATAGAACCCAGATATCAGAAAGTGTTAAAATTCCTTAGCTGGTAGGAATAGCAAGCATGAGAGGCTTCAGGCACAATGGGATGCCCCCATCAAGTCATCAAAGGTGGGGTTCTAGAAGCCCTCAGGGTCTTTCTCAGCTTTATTCCAAAGTATTGGTTAAATTCCTTAGCCACCAGGAAGGGACTAAAAGACCACCCAGAACCAAAGAAAGTAGCACCAAACAGCCACACAACTTCCTTCCTGTCTCTCCTCAAGTGACTTGTTTTTACTGGAACCCCATTTCCTCTTCCTGTCTGCGAAACCCTGTTGACAAAGACTAACTCCATAAGGAAAGCAAAAAAGAAAGCTCTTTGCACCAGCCAGCCTTGGAATTTCACCAGGTTATCCTCCTAAACCTGAACCAAAATAGTCCATGACTCATCATGTGTACTTGGGGAGCCAGTAAGTGGGGAGGGAGGCTTCCCCACTTACTGGAACCCCATTTCCTCTTCCTGTCTGCGAAACCCTGTTGACAAAGACTAACTCCATAAGGAAAGCAAAAAAGAAAGCTCTTTGCACCAGCCAGCCTTGGAATTTCACCAGGTTATCCTCCTAAACCTGAACCAAAATAGTCCATGACTCATCATGTGTACTTGGGGAGCCAGTAAGTGGGGAGGGAGGCTTCCCCACTTA